>NC_137605.1:48466149-48513649 GCF_963280865.1 Gymnoscopelus braueri
AGGACCTTCTAGCTGTGAGGCGACAGCGCTACCGACTGCGCCACCGTGCCTCCCTGAAATATATTTTGATGCTAAAACTTTGGTACTTTTACTCAATAAACATTTTGAATTTGACTTGTAACAGACTATTTCTATATGGTCGTATTGCTACATTTACTTAAGTAAACAATCCAGAGTACTTCTTCCACCACTGTGGGGGATAATAAATATCATGCTTGCATTGGTTTATTTCGTAACCACGACCATCTCCATTAGTACATAATGTTTTAAATTCTGCCTATTAGTATGATATGTTGCTAACCAACTAACCAGACACGGTAACATTATGTCAGTTGATTATTCTGCAACCTGTCGTCTTCAAAGCACAAACTTTTAGTAATTTTAACACCGTTATTCCTTGGATTATATTCACAATAGTTTTAATATCCACATTCGATACGATCGCACAACTTACTGCCATGGCAGCGCCATTGTTGTTTTGAAATATCTCAACAGCATTACTAGACTTTTGAATCGCCACAAATAAAAAAACATTAATGGTCGTGGCTACACTGGCTAGCGATTCAGAGGCTGGAACTAGGCTAATTAACATTGTAATTATCGGACTCCCCTGCTTTCACGTTTGTTTTCTTTCTGCGGATGTGTGCAGTTTTTTTAAGACTCAGTCTTGAGTATTTTGTCTGAGTGAAATTTATTTGGGATGCTCTAACTGTGGGCTCCTTTCAGGCTTCAAGCCAAACAAAAGCACACAAGCTTTAATAGAAAAGAACAGACTGTCAGGTTATGAATAATTAGGCCCCCATGTCTAATCATGTTAAACAATGACGCCTACTATATAATACATTTTGGCTTGCTATCCCTCATTCTTACCACTATTATCTACTTTTACTCGCAGTGCCATTAACCAGCAATTATTCTTACCTATAATATCAACCACTTGAATTCCTACATGATTTTGTTGCATCTCTTAGTCAACGTCAATATACTTTGATAAATTATGACCAATATTTACTAATGTTGGTACAGCAAATGAACAGTAGCACTAAGCTGATGGACAGCAAGGCAGTGCCAGAGGGATGTTTACAGTTGTAAAGTATTGTAGGTCACTATATGACAGGTGTGATTTTGTTTACCACACAAGCCCCTTTCTCAGGTGGAAGATAAGACTATGTTTGGAATGCTTGTTTATGAGAGAAGACATGTTTTGACTCCCAGCTGCTTATTTTGACCCAGGTGTGTGTTTATGCGTGCAAGGCAAGCCTAATGATGTATGCCGTTTAAGTGTGTGTGTGTGTGTGTGTGTGTGTGTGTGCACATGGCCGGATTTATAGGAGTTGAGGCCCCTGGGCTAGAGTAATTTTTCACAGCGCGCACACAAAAATTCATTTTTTTCCTTTTATTTCGGGTTTTTGTTACTTTAATTGGGTTAATTCGGTAGGGTTACTTTACAATTTTATCATAATTTGAGCCCCCCCCCCTCCCCCAGTTGGGGGCCCCTGGGCTGCAGCCCACCCTAGCCCAACGGTAAGTCCGGCCCTGTGTGTGCGTGGCGTGGGTGCAATTGGGTATTCTCTTCACAGCTCTACATTGTCTGAGCTTTTTGGAGGATCCTGGTCATCCTCTATCACACCTCACTGTGATCTTGCACCTTTACTGCAGAAAGGACTACAGTACTTGAGATGAGTCATTTGATTAGAGGCTGACCAGCACTTGAGAAGTGAGACATGGTGGTGTGATTCAGTGGCACTGGAACAAGTTTTGTAGTTGGAGGACCAGCAGAGGGAAAAAAATAAATAAAGATTAGATCATGGTTCGTATGCAGATATAAAGTTGTACGTGAAAGGTTTGCCATTATCATTGTATTTTTGAGCAATAAAAACACAAACTCATTCAGCTGGCCGAGGTACTGTACAATCAGGAGACTGAGAATCAAAATTGTTTATACTTCAAAGATTGAACACATATGCTCCCCAGTCTGTCTGTCTGTCTGTCTGTCTGGCGTATATACTGTACATTCCACACCAGGGTTACGAAAATACAACGCCCCGCCTGCCTCTGATTGGCCTACCGAACACACCCTTCTGTGACGCACGCGGAACTGCTTCGCCCCTAGTCACTGCATCACATTCCAGGAGGATAGCACTGCCCGGCTTTTCTCCGCGGTGGAAAATAGTGCTCGGCGCTGGCACTGCCTGGGGGGGGGGGATAATTTACGATTCTGTCCCTATCGGTACAGAATCGCACCTTCGCCATTGTAACTGTTTTTGGTCTAACTACGCGAGGGATTCGATTTTGTGGTGCTGGGATTGGAAGTCTTAACATTGCAAGTTGTTGACAAAGCAACAAGCTCTGGCCAATCAGAGGCAGGTGGGATGTTTCTAAGGGCGGGTCTTTTTGTACCCTTGGTGTGGAATGTATAAACTGGTGAGAGAGAGGCAGGTCTGCCTGCCTCTCTCTCTCTCTCTCTCTCTCTCTCTCTCTCTCTCTCTCTCACACACACACTGCTTGCTTTCTACCTTGCAATGACAGTTTTCATGTGACAAAGTAGTTGATCTTACAAGGCATGATGCTGCTTCAGCTTGACTTCTCATTCCTTGCCTTCAATTATCTTCTATAAATCTGACTTGTATTCAGTTTTGACTACTCAAAGCAATTCTTGCATGTGTGTCAGAAAGATCAAAGCTTGGATTTCAGATGTTGCCGGAAAAAAAGAAGTAAAAAAACCTACGTTCACCTAAACATTGACAGTACGTTGAGTGCAGCCTAGTATCACTTCAGTCCTCTCTACATTGCTTGGTCTGTGTCTAGTCTCTGCAATGAAGGGGTCTAGCAGGAAAATAATTTGGAAATTCTCAACAGAAAAATCACCCTGCTGGTATTTTCTTAATTGACAGTAGGCTACAGAGTGTGTGATTAGTTCACGCAACATTTGAGTTCGTTAAGTTTCCTCAAGTGATTGCCTCACAAATGGAAGCAGCAGAATATTCGTGCTGTCTTAGAGTGATGTCTTAGAGTGGACAGGAATAATTTAAACATCTTATTACTGCAAGTGAGTGTTACAATATAGGGGCATTAGCGGGGATACGGAAATTAGAAACATAAAAAAAAAAAAGTGGAAGCGGGGTAAAATTGGCCTCCCTTGTTCCGGGCCCCCTTTACAGTATACATACAATTGGATACAGTATCTGTTGAAGCCAGCAGAAGTGGGTGTGATGGTAACTGAAGTGCTGCAGGTTAAAACCAGACAGTGTTTATCTGGAACAACTCTCAGATCTTCAAACTATTCTTTTTGCTGATTATATCCACGGTCTGCCTTTTTAGTCTCTCCGTGCTGAGTGAGGAACTTTGTGGCGTGGATTTACATTCAGCATTTTTAGACATTTCTCTACATTTCTCTCCTTGTCAGAGAGGCTTGTTTTGGCTGTAACAGATTGCCCCCCCCCCCCCCCAGTGTCTGGGCTGATTGTGTTGGTGTGGGTCAGTACAGTATAGCTGCAGGCTGTTTGCTGACTGCACGGGGGGTTGTGGGGGCGTGGGGCACAGCAGACAGTTGTTCTGCGTTCCGGGCTCTTCTCTGCCTCTTCACTGGTTCTTCCGCATCGCTCTGGGCATCTAACACCCTGCCACTCCTTCTCACTCCTCTGCCTCTTTTCTCGCTTTGTCCTCCTTTTTCATCATTGTCCTTTTTTTTTTACTCTCTCGCTTCTTTCACACTATGGCCTCTAATTTGAGGGCAGTGAAACTGGCTCACTTTGCCGAAAGCTACCCAGCAAAGTGCTTTCTCCGATTCACGTGCAAGTGATAACGAGTATTGTAAGATGTCCAGTGGTGTAAAGTAACTAAGTACATTTACTCAAGTACTGTACTTAAGTACAATTTTGAGGTATTTGTACTTTACTTGAGTGTTTCCAATTTCCAATACTTTTACTTCTACTCCACTACATCTCAGAGGCAAATATTGTACTTTTACTCCTCTAGAATTATTTGTAAACTTTAGTTACTAGTTACTTTTCAGATATAAATTATGATATTATGAAACATACATCAACCGCTTCAGCCTTATTTTATACCTAGGCTATTTGAAAATAGCCGATCTACAAGCTCACAACGTGTCGCATCGCGACGCGTTGTGAGCTTGTAGATCTGCTATTTTCAAACATTTAGTACTTTTACTTTTGGTACTTTAAGTACATTTTGATGCCAATACTTTTGTACTTTTACTCAAGTACATTTTGAATTCTGGACTTTTACTTGTAACAGAGTAATTCTATATTGCAGTATTGGTACTTTTACTTAAGTAAAACATTTGAGTACTTTTTCCACCACTGTGCAAGTGATAACGAGTATTGTAAGATGTCTGATGTTGGTGTGTCAGTGACTTTCCTCTAACAATGTGCAGGATTTATTAGTGACAATCATATCTAACAAGACATTACATACCTGTTCCCCTTCACAAGAAGAACTACGTAGACAGGGCGCTGGTGCCTTTTCATTAGACTCATGTTTTTAGTCCTTTAGTACCAGCTGTACCGGTTTTGTCAAACTTCTAACAACCTCACATATGGACAATTCATCCCACTGCGAATGAGATAAGAGTCAGTCAGTCAGTTACTGTAGTTGGTCAGTCACTAAGGCAATCCCTTGAACATCATGCAGTCAAACAGTGAATCAGCTCTGCAGACGTTTGCTCGGAGAGAAGTCATTCTCCATGCAACAGGCTGCTGGTGGAAGCATCGCCCAGCCCACCACGCCTTGTGCTTGCAGCCAAGCAGGCATACCATCTGTGGCCAGATTGCACACTCACATTTGTGTAGACAAAGACATGGCAACATAAGGGCTTTATACAGGATCTGTCAACATTCACGGGCAATAACGTAGTTCAGTTCCAGGCTGGTTATACTGTGGAGATGCACTGCAACATCATGCGGCAGATTGTAGATGAAGAAGCATAATGAACTTATCCCTAAGCTGGTTTCCCGTCTAGGATTTTACTGATTACTTTCAAGGCACTTCATGGCCTGACCCCTAATTGCATTTTTGAATTATTAACCCCTTACAAGCCTGTGAGCAGATCCTCAGACAGGAACCTGCTGGTTGTTACTAAGTTGAGGCTGAAGACAGGTCTCTTTGGCTCTGACAGCTAAATCAGTGTCTTCTTTTAAATCACTTCGTAAATTGTACTTTTATCAGAAGGCCTGTCCATAATTTAAAAAAAATGTTCGGTTCTCTTTTTTTCTCACATAGCACATCATATTTTATACATGTTGTTGTGTTTTTTATTGTTTTTATTTCTTCAGTATTATGTAAAGCACCTGTTTGGAGTTCTTTATAAATAAAGACAGCCAAAAAACACACACTTACATCTTACATTTACAGTACAGCCTCTATTAAAATATGAGAAGTGTAAAAGAATAAGGGCTTATCTCAGATTTTTTTCTCGAGCATGTCAGACTCTATTTAAATAACGCTAACTGGGCATCAAGTTGTGAAAGAACGTAATGATTAATGCTTCAGTTTCATAAGAATATTTTTCACCTAATTACCATGATTAATCTAAACGGAGGATGCACATTCATTTAAGCTTGAAATTCGACAACCCATTTCTCTTCCCACGTGCCTCTTTTGACCTGATTGTCCCCCAGTGCAGAAGATATTTGTTTGTAGAGTCCATAATTAGAGAAATACATAATTAGAGCCTGTGTTTTGGATTCTCTACTTAGGTTTCACTGTACTGGTGCTTAATTTCCATGTTTGAAACCAGGGGTTTGAACTTTAGAGTATTATACAGTTATCAGTGATACAGAACACCTGTAGTTTCCCCCTTTTTTTGGCTGATGCTGAAACAAGACAAGAATTCAAGAATCAACTTTATTGTCACATCACTGCTTTACAGGTGTAAAGAAGCTGCCGAAATTATTTTTTGCGCAAGCTCCATCATTTTGTTGTTTTTCAGAAAGGGAGACAGAAGAGGGGGGACAGGGAGAGCAGGGAGAAAAATCTAACATTAAAGAACCATGTCAAAGAGAAAGAAATCAAGATAACTATACTGCATAGCCCAATTTTTGTCTCCCCCTCCGTTCCTTATGGGACTAAAACAGGCAGACCAACAGATGTACATGAGGTTAAACAAAAGGTGCGAAAGTGGGAACACATCGGTAGGTCCACATATCGGCAGGTATGTGCATGAGATCAGACATAAGGTACAAAAATCTACGTGGCAGGCCCACAGGGAAAAAGAAAAAGACATTTCAGAACGCACACATTACTCTAGCGGTACACTAACGCAGTGGCTTTGTTCTTTTCTGACTTGCAATGGTCTTGATTTCTCCAGGACTCAGATGGACCGTCCAGACCAGAAGCTGCTCATCATCCTCCAGTGTTCTCGGCCCTGCGCCAGTCCAGAGTGGTCTCATCCACCTCCGAGGAGGAAGAGGCCCTTACAGAGAAGTTCCTCAAGATCAACTGCAAGTACATCACAGACGGCAAGGTGAGCAGTACTCACTGTGTGTGTGTGCGTGCGTGCGTGCGTGTGTGTGTGTGTGTGTGTGTGTGTGTGTGTGTGTGTGTGTGTGTGTGTGTGCGTGTGCGTGCGCAGTACATGTGTCCATGTAGCCTGCTGTCTGACTCTCATTAGACAGCACAGCTCCATGGTATTGAGCCACTGTTGATTCAGTCCTTGGCTCCAAATGAAAACGTTGTTGTGGTCAGTGCTGCGTTAGTCAATAACCTCTCCTTGATGTAGGACAGGATCAAATGTATGTTGAATGTAGCCTCCAGTTGTGTTCGCGACAGCAGAGATTTTTATTTTAAAGTCCTAATGATCCTTGATTAACCCATTAAGGCCTGAGGTTCAGATTCTACAAAATGTCTTCTAAATCCTAACAGTTTTTTGAAAAAAACGTATGTTTCTATATCAGTGGTTCTCAAACATTTTCATGCCAAGGACGACCCCCCAAAATGATATGTAGTTGGCCGCCATCTCAAAATATTTTGTTCCAGGGACCCTCAGAAACAAAGATTTTAGTTAAAAATGTTTGCTTAAAAAAATTATATATTCAAAGATTTGCACAAATGTTCACGATGTTCGCAGATCTACAAGCTCATAGCACGGCACTCAGTGCCGCGCTATGAGCTTGTATATCTGCTATTTTTGAATAGCCAAAGAAATCTAAAGTGACACAAATGCGTTCCCGGTCTTAATAGGTTTTAGGTTGAATAGAACATCTCATCGTAGCATCAGTAAACTGTGTCAGTTGAATCATTCCCTTGCCTTGTTTACACGACTTCAGCTGTCTGTCCTTACTTGCGGTCCATATCTCACTCTACTTTCCCCGCCTTCCTTCCTTCCTTCCTTCCATCTCAGGGTGCGGTGAGCGGTGTTCTGCTGGTGACACCCAACAACATCATGTTCGACCCTCACAGGATGGACCCCCTGGTACAGGCCCACGGCTGCGAGGAGTACGGCATCATGTGTCCTCTGGAGGAGGTCCAGTCCGCTGCCATCTGCAAGGAGATCACCGACTCCAAGATCAGAGAGACCTTGCCCGAGTAAGAAAGAATGGCCTCAAATACCTTAGTAGTAGTAGTATTCATCCAGGTGTAAAGCAGAGGCAGTTCCTCTTGGCGGGGGGAGCAGCAGTCAGCAAGAATGCAGAATATGTGACTGTGCACTTATAGAACTAAGGAGACATCAAACTCTGCCTCTTTTTCATTTTTCTTACATAAACAGTAAATGTTACTGTGTACATAAAGATTATGTCTCAATTAAATTCTCGGTGTTCCCCTCTTTCTGTTGCTCTCTCCCTCTCACACGCACCCTGACAGAAATGCACCGCTAGCCGTTCTCTCCTGTGTTACCAAGCCTGACTGAGATGCCATCAGCAGCCAAACCCAACAGTTTTAATTCTTAATACCCACATTCTTAACACCCACATGCAAAAAAAGAAAATGAAGTGGCATTTATGCTGAGGTTAATGAATTAAGCTTTCACCCTCCTATGTTCTGACCCCTCACCCAGTCCTTTTATGCAAAAAGGATGTACACTTAAAGCCTCTGATGCTGCCTCCCAGAGATCCACTTGGGCATTGCATCTGAAGGGGGGGGGGGTAATTTAACTGGTTGAGTGTTGCCGACGGAGCCATTATCTTGATGGCAAATGTTTATTGGCCCTGCCCAGTTCAGCTGTTTTATTCTCTCTCTCTCTCTCTCTCTCTCTCTCTCTCTCTCTCTCTCTCTCTCTCTCTCTCTCTCTCTCTCTCCCTCTCTCCCTCTCTCCCTCTCCCTCTGTTTCTCACTCTCATCTGAACAACAAGTGCCTGTTTCACAGCAGTGTACCAGTGAGTGGGTGTCGTCAGACACATGCACGCCTGGGAATCCTTTGAACCCACAGTTTGCTGCTTTTATACAGGCATTTTGCCTCGTCTGTCTGCACATCACCTAATTTGCGACGTTCAGGCGTGACAAATCGAAAAGCAAACCAAAACATCTGCCCACCTTTTTTTTCCCTCTAACGAGAGTGCTGGATCTGCCATTGTGCATTTGGAAATCAAACTTTAAAACACATCGATAATTCATAGAATTTGCATGTGTCCTCTCTCTCTCCTGCTGTTGTTTACAGGGACCTGGAGCCTCTTCCAGCTGAGAGACATCCCTCGCAGCAGAGGGAGGCAGAGCAGCGCCTGAGGGACACAGGGGCCAACGACGGTGGCAGCGCGGCCCCGCGCAGCACCGAAGGCTCCATCTCTGAGGACGTGTTCACAGAGTCAGAGCTCTCACCCATCCGGGAAGAGGAGCAGGCGTCCACCGAGGATCTCCGACTGGACAAGTCCTCCGGTGCCTCCACGGAGTCAGTCGTACAGACAGTCACCCAGGTCGAAGCCTCCGGCGGCAACCGCCCCCAGGCCCCGTCGAGTGCCCCGGGCAGTGCGCGTGGGTCAGTCAGTCAGCCGGAGGAGCCCGACATAGTGAACGCCTCAGCCACAGCGGAGGACAATCCACCCAACACTGCCAGTGATCACCAGAGTCGGTCCCCGATGGGGTCTAAGCAGCACAGTGTAGAGAAGCCACCAAGCACACCCACCACCACCAGCAGCAGTACTAGCCACACCCAGGGCCCCAGCAGTAGCTCCTCTGGGGCCTCAGGGTCCCAAAGCTCAGCCACCCCTGGCACCGGCACAGACCTCTCGGTCTCAGCCAGCCCAGAAGGGGGCGTCAAGGAGGAGGCAGAAAAGTCGAAAACGGACACTATGCAACAAGCCAAGGAGCAAAAGGAGAAAGAATGTAGGGGAGGTGCAGAAGGAGGGCACGCAGAACTCCGCAGAAGGTAAACACACACATACCCGTCTCAGTGCATTCTACGTCAACTCAGAGAAACAGTCAGTGTGCGTGATTAAAAGTTGATTATATGTTGTTTGTCATTAGGGTCTCCCTTTTTTGGCAGTAATACTCAGGCAAACTTGACATCTCTTCCAAAACTATTTGGCTGGAAAACATAGGACCTGTCTGGAATAGCATCTTTAAACTCTGCGACTCAACCACGTATTCAAAGCAAAGTTTGGCCTCGCTGACTGCTTCTTGAATCATCTGTCTCCTGTTAGGTCCCGATAACCTTTACGTTGCAACCACGCACCTCAGCCCTAGTAATTGGAATAAAAAAGGGGAGGAAATCACATTCTGACTGTTATTATCACCTTAGCGGTGCGAGCGGGGCTTTATGGGCCTCTTACAGGGCTCTTTGATCTTGGCCACTTGTGGTCTGGGCCGCATGCTCTCCTCCAGGCGATAAGCTAAAGCCCATCAAACACAACAACACAAATACATACCTAACGCCTGAGGGGGAAGCATAGTGGCGATTAGAGAGCTGACAAACCCCTTCAGAGGGAGCATTCAATGAGGCCCTGTTAACTGTTTACATTTTACAGCCTTCCCTCCATGTTTTTTTTTGTTTCATGTGTACTTCAGTAAATACTGAATTCCTACAACTGTTTGTTGCCATGCTGTGTTTAAGTTCAACTGCTGTGTGGTTTGCTGCGCTATCTGTCTTCTTATCTGATGAAAAAGTCTGTCTGTATGGTTGCCGCGATATCCGTCTTCTTATCTGATGAAAAAGTCAATGTTTGTATGTCGTAAATACCCCTCTTCCCACAGTGAGAAAGAGAGCAAGATCTGTTTTTCCTCTTCATCATTATCCCACAGAGAGCTGCGCTGAAACAGTAGTTCATATTCACGAACATCTCAGCAGGGCTGCCCTTTATTCTCGACACATTAGCTCAGCCCACACAGGCAACGGGAGAAACTTCAAAAACAAGCTGCACTACATACCCAATGACTGCACTTTGAAAATGTAATTTGTCCCACTGAGCAGAGTTGTCTAACTAGATTAATATATTTGTGCCCATCATCATGGCTTTTTATGCAGCGCAGTCCAGCCAAGGACTCAGGATGTGTCCCAGTGTTGTGTCACTGACAATGAGATCTTTTCCCCTCTAATGCTCCATTGATAATGTACCAGGGGCATAAGACTCTGTGCCACTATCAATTAGAGTGTGTTTCTCCACTTATGTCTGTCATCTGCTCTGTTTTTGCTACAAAATCACTAATGCCAGTTGAAGTTGCCAGTAAACAGGAGGAAGAAAATTAGGTCACATAAATACATAACACATCACAAGTACTGTGTATTAAGAAGATGGAGTTTACATTTACTATTTCCAAATTTGCAGTTGTATGTCGTTGATGAAAATGAAATTAACTTAAAAGAAAAAACGACATACAGTGTCTTCTTAGTAAGGTGTGGGGCCACTACAAGCCACCAGAACAGCTTCAATAATGTTCCTTTGCATAGATTGTACAAATCTCTGGAACTCTACTGGAAGGAAATTCCCTCATTTGGTGTTTTGATCATGGTGAAAAGTGTTGTCTCAAACCTCTGTCCAAAACATAGGTGTTCAATTGTGTTGATCTTGAGAGGCATGTACTAACTAGATAGATGGATAGATAGATACATCTACAGTATCTATCTACTAGAAGCAGGATTTAGGGTTAGTCGGGTAGCTTCAGGTTTAACCCTGGGTTTTCAGGGTTATATTATAGTGGTTCACTTTGGATACATCGCCATGGTAACTTATGCTGCACACCTAACCTGTTCTTTTATTTGTATTTGATCCCAAGTCAGTTTTACAGCTTTTGCATCTGAAAGAAAGTCTAAGATTGAAATTTTTACGGATAAATCTGAGCAACACATTCATTTACACATTCATTTTTTATTTGCAAATTAATTTAATAGAATGCACAAATGCAATTATCATCAGATCTACTCGTGCCCTAATGATGGAGCAGATATATTATAAGCCTATTAAGTTACACATTAACACAGTTAGCAATTTTTTGCCAGCTGTCTTTTCAGCTGAATTTGGCAGCTGCAACCGAGTTGCTTTTAGCCTGGATTATGTCTATATTTGTCTAATATTAGTTTTTCATTATAGTTTTGTTTGTGAAATAAGCCACTCTACTGTCAGTAGAATTGACTTCACGGTTGCTGTAGACTTGCACCACTGAACTCTCAAATGTGCATTCATATGTACTGCCACCAGTGGTGTGTTCTACCGTGTTACGCTATATACGTAGTGTGACCTGCAGAAACTTTTCGTAGACAAGCGTAGCCCTCTACCAACCATTTCATCCATTGAAAACGCGCGAGCGTATCTCCACGACCATGCGCGTTTCGTGCAGGGAATGATTATCGTATCCCTCCGAAAAAACCTAGAACACACCACTGATTGCAACCCTACTGTAACTGTTCTCTCTATGTAGTTGTCAACGGACTGCTCTGACAGCCTGATCACGTCCTGCATTGCCACCTGAGGAAGAGTTTGCTCTTCTGTTTTTCCTTACATATCTCACTCAAACATACACAATGGTCACTGAACGTGCGCTTTCAACCGCAATTCCTATTTACTGATGTCTTTGCCCTTAATCGAAAAGCATATGCAACTTCAGTCGCTGTTCCTTTTCAAACACAAGTCATTTGAGCAGTCTTTGTGAATGAAGCCCCTGCCATCTGTGCCCCAATAACCAACCCTCTTTCATACTGAGTCACTTAGCTCTTTTTCTCTTGCCATCTTGATCCAAAATGGAGGTCAGCTGCAGGGCCTGCTCAGTGTTTTTATACTTTCCACAGAGCATGATAGAATGTTAATTGTGTATTTGTATCATGCAGTCCACCTGTATGGAAGCTTATCTGCATTCGTATCTCCTTTACTCAGGTTTTTCCTATAATTTGTCACTCAGCTGTATATGTGTAACGCCCGGGATTCGATCCCGGGTCTACCGCGTGGAAAGATCAACATCTTAACCATTAGCCTAAAGGGGAATTTGTCCTTGGCCGGGGGAGATAATTAGGCTTTTGGTCATCAGGCAGAGGCTCTGAGCTACTACTGCTACGTATGAAACAGAGTAAAAAATGTGTTCAACATTTATTGTGATTATGATTTCTATGTATAGCTCACATTCAGTTTGACCTTCCTCTGAGTAAATTATGATTATTTCTGTTTCCTTATAAAGGGTCTGTGGAGAGGCGGAAGCACCGGACCCACAAGTTCCTGTGTCTGCGGGTGGGGAAACCCATGAAGAAGACATTTATTTCCAGTGCCAGCGCGTCCATGCAGCAGTACGCCCAGCGGGGCAAGAAGCATGAGTACTGGTTTTCAGTGCCACAGGAGAGGTCAGACCTTTGCTTAAGCCTCCCGCCAGACCTTGACAAAATGCATTGGAATATCTTTTTTTTATGGTCTAAGTGGTTTATATGAAAATCTGTGGAGTGAGTGAATTAACAAAACACCACAAAAATAATAATGTAATGAAAAACCTTTCAAATATGTTAGGTCTGTTGGGTCAGACCAGTGGTGGAAAGTAACTAAGTATATTTACTCAAGTCTGTACTTAAGTACAATTCTTAGGTACATTTACTTTACTTGAGTGTTTCCTTTTTTGATACTTTATACTTCTACTCCACTTCATCTCAGAGCCAAATACTGTACTTTTTACTCCACTACAATTTTTGGCCAGCTTTAAGGCCAATACATGCTCCTTCCGACGTCGGAACAAATGACCGGTTCGGACAGGCTATCCGAACGAGTTCAGAGAGTCGGGACATCTGGGGGTGCACGAGTTCTGAGAAAACGGCCATCAGAAGTTCGCGATGACGTCAGTTTGTAGTTGTGTCACCTCCCTTTCCGAAGAAACGTTTTCTACGTCGGGAAGGAGCATGTATTGCCCTTAACACATTGGGTGCCAGAGGTTTATTAAAATATTATACGTTGAGTGCCTGCATTTCTTCCATCCACTTGCGTTATACGTTTCGTGCTGTAGAAGCCCCGACGCGGAAGTGCATGTAAACAAAGCGTGCGTGCGAGACGGCGGAGGGTCCCGACTAACGCCTGGAACAATAATATTTCCAACGCGATCCTCCATTGCAGCGTGATCGCATATCGAAAACGGCTCGTTTCCACCACGTTAAAAAGAAATGGAGATATTAAGCTTTTAGTCAAGGAGATAACATTGAAAACGCCGACCGGAAGGATTTTTGACATGGAGCCACATCCAGCCTCTTCTTCTCAGAAACTCCTTGGGTGATGTCAAAGTTTCGTTTTAGCGCCCCACGTGGGCCACTCGTATAAAAATAGAATTGGGTCAAAAACGGTCCGGACCGTTTTCGGCACTTCTCGTTTGGATCCTCAAAAACGGTCCGGACCGTTTATGGCACTCGATGTGTTAAGTTACTAGTTACTTTGCAGATTTTAGATGATTAATACAAAAACATACATTAAACACTATTTTATACTTCATCTAAAATGTTTGACAGATTTTAGTACTCATACTTTAGCAAGTATATTTTGATGCCAATACTTTTGCACTTTTTTTTATATGGGCCTTTTACTTGTAACAGAATATTTCGACATTGTGGTATTGCTACTTTTACTTGAGGCAAACATCTGATTCTGAGTACTTGTTCCACCACTGGGTCAGACTCCCTCTTGCTCTGCCTGTGTCCATCTCTGCTGAGCTGCCACCATTGCACAGCAGAGTGATTTATTATTCATTGACTCTGCAGGGAAACAGGCAGACGCCCAGTGCTTGGGCACACAGCACATCGTCGCTGCCGGGCAGAAACCTTGTACATCCAAAACTATACTCGTCAGGAAATGGGAAAAAATAACCTGGATCCAATGTAGTTATTATTTAGTCGCAAGCTCTTGTTAATACTTTTCATTGGTTAAATATTTATAAAACTCAACGACAGACTTAATTAACCACCAAAATAGTGAAAACAGCAAATCTACAAGCTCACAATGCGTCGCATCGCGAGCTTGTACATAGGCTATTTTCACTACTTTTCTGTGACACTCTTGTACTACGAAGTAGGGCATTAAAATTTACGGGGGGAAAAAAACACAAAATGCTGAAATACGGAGATAGAAGGTTTCTGCCCGACAACAACAAGGGTATGCAACCTTTCCCCCCCAATGCCAGTGTTTTGACGAGTGATGTTATTATATCCTCTGAGACACCATTTGTGAACTCTCTCTGCCCTTTTTATTTAGTGTTTTTTCAATCTAAATTAATTGCAATAGGCCTGGCTGGGCCCACCCCCCAGTTCAGATTTAAACTTGAATGCTAAGTTGGCAGGTTATCATAATTAGGTTATCACTCTTCACATTGGAAGGTGGCTGCTCAATCCAAGGAAACATGGTACTTCAATACGTTGTTCTAGTGCGTTAATCCTGATTGCACCAATGGGTCAATTTAATTAGGATAGATTTAGTTAGAAGCTAATATTCTGAGAAAGCCGTTTTGTTTGAGGCAGAGCTGGAATTGGTTTGACGAGGCTGAGTCATGGGTTTCTGGCTCCAACACAGTGCTGTCTCTGTCCCCTCTTCTCAGCGCCAGGGGAAATTGGGCCAATCAGGACGCTGAATCTGATCAGTTGTTTAACCCATTCAATCCGGGAACACAATCTACATATATAGATATATATATATATATATATCTGCTATTTTTGAATAGCCAAAGTATAAAAGAATGGTTATAGGCTACAATCTAAAATGACACAGATGCGTTCCCGGAGTGAATGGGTTAACCAGTCCTTAAACGGCACAAGGTCCCTTCTGTATGTATTCAATACAGGTTGCACGTGGCCTTAAGTTAAGGCTAATTTATACTTTGAGACAAAAACAAGGTATTTTAAGCTGGGAAAGAGTGTCGACGCATCAGCAACAGCACGCACACTCCCGTCTCATGATGGCTAATCACATTTGAACCGGGGAAATAGCAGGCATGCTTACCTGCATGCTTTCTGTCGTTGGTTATGGAATGTGTTTACTGCAGTGGGAACAATGGTTGACTTAATTCCACAAAACTAAATATACTGTGGATTTGAGATGCAAACGTCTGGGTCAGGTATCTTCCTGTTTTTTTTTTAACCATCCACGTGTAAAATTCATTTAATCATTTTTCATTATTTTTAGGCTTCTGGAGCAAAGTAAGGTGTGAGCAAACTAATTACAAACCGTTTTCAGGCTTCCCGCCCTCTGACATTCTCCTACTTTTCTCCAGACACTGTTCTCTGTGGCCTGACCTAGATGACAGGCGACCCGCATGATGTGTAAAGTGTCCTCACTATTGTGTGCGGGAGAGCAGCAAGAGCAGCAGAATGAACCATATATATAAACATGATATTGAAAAGCTCTCTGCCACAGCACCTACAGTACATGTCTCAGAGACTGCAGTTTGCTGGTAGGGTGCCTGTCCTATGTTTGATTCCCTGCCACTCTGCTCAAAATTCCTCACCTCTCATCTAGATGTTCGTAGCACAATGTTCTCTTTTGACACAAACACATACCCTTTATTCACAATGTATGTATAGATCGGACCTATATATACACTACCCCTATGCACCCTTCAGCAACATGGACAGCGACACTGTCGCAAAACACACCATCCAAGTTTGAACCCTTATGAATTACAGAGCAATTCTTTTTTACTTAGAGATGTAGGCATTGTCTTTTTAACTCATTCACTGCCAAGGACGACTTATGACGAGGCATCGTCTTAACACAATAAGTGCCAGAGTTTTATTAAAACAGGGTACATCTAGTGCTGGCATTCTTTACCGTTTACGCTGATATGTTTAGCGCTGTAGTGGCCACGACAAGGACGCGGATGTAAACAAAGGGTGCGTGTATGATGGTCGATGGTCCCGTCTAACGCCTGGAACAATAACATCTCTCACGCGAGCCGCCATTGCGGAGTGATCGCGCACCGAAAATGGCTCGTTTTCACCACTGTAAAAAGTTAAGGCGATCCGGAGGTTTTTACCAAGGAGATAGAATGGGAGTGGACGGAAGGCAGGTTTTTTTTGGCACCCATCCACATCTGTCCCTTCCATTTTAGAGGCACCGTGGGTGATTCCAAAGTTGCGCTAGGGCGCCCCTTGTGGGGAAAAAAAGGAAAAAACTGCTAAATGGTTATAACCGTTTATGGCACTCCACGCATGGCTTTTCAAAAACGGTCCGGACCGTTTTTGGCACACAATGTGTTAATAAGATGGGCAATATCAATAAATCCTGCAGGCTAATCACACGCTGCTCTCTATCTGTAGCTCTCTCTATTTCTCTACCTCTTTCTCCCTTTACGACTGTGCCCTTTCCCAAGCCCGTCAAACGACTCTAATTCAGAGTGTTTGAATGAGAAAAACTGTTCAGTATTACATGCAGGATCTTACTGAATGGGGTAGGCAGTGAAAACCCAGACACTTACATTTCAAATCCTAACCTTTGGGTTGCCTGGTGATAAAAAACATAATTGGCATAAGGAATTAACAGTCAGACTTTGTGGATTACATAGAAATTTGAATGACAGAAATCTGTCCAGTATTATCTCTGCGATGTCTTACAAGATATTGCACTGTTGCAATTATTTTGTATTATAACAGTTACTGTGATCGAATTCATAAGGTTTAAGGTTACAATGGTATAAAACATATAACATTTGATGATTATCTCACGATATATATGTGTGTGTGTGTGTGTGTGTGTGGGGGGGGCAGACAATCAACCCTCTAAAACCCAATTTAAAACGGCACCGTCATGACGCTGGCACGTTCTGATTGAGCAGCAATTTTCAATACAAAGTCTATGGAGACGAGCATCTTGACGCTTTTGCACAGTGTCGGGACGCTCTACAGCAGAAAGTGTGGCGTCAAAGCTGAACGTTGACCCTAGTGACATCCAACCAATCAGGAGCGCGCTGTGCTCTGAAGTAGGAATGGAGTAGGCACCCACCCGAGAACCACTTCATAAAACCGAAATGCACTGCTGTATATAGAAGTTGCGATTTCTTTTACTTCAAAGTTTTCAACTAGCAGCTGTAGATGTTGAATTAATGAATATTGAGCAACTACAAGGCATATTTACTGACTAAAATACTGTGTATAGATTGTTTACAAACAAGCTGCCGGAGAATAGATCGCACGTCTCTACTTCTTGTTCTCCACCTATCAAGCTCTGTTGCTGGGCAGAGGAGCGGCTTGGCTGCTCGGAGCAACCGGGGCTCTCGTTGGACCCCGCAGTCCCACGACTAGCTAGCTAGCAGCAGATGTAGATGTTAAATTAATGAAGACTGGGCAACTGCATGGCATATTTAATGCCTAAAATGTATCAACTGTTTACACACAAGCGAGGCGAGCTTCGAGCGCCTGCGTTTCTCCTGCCTGTGTCTGCGTGCTTTGCTGCCGGGTACAGCTGGCCACTTTGATCCGCTGAGCACCGGGGCTCTCGCTGGTCGTGGACTTGACACACACTCACTGCTTATAAACATAAACAAACTGCTGTATGCACGTAGTGAATATAAAAGTTTTAAACTAGCAGTTGTAGATCGATAGACAGACAACTAAACAGCATGCATAAACAATCTATCTCCATTATTGTGGGAGCAGGTATACAGTAGCTTTGGTTCCGAGTTGTCCGAACGGCACGCCAGCTGCTCTGCCCCAACAGGCGTGGAGGAGAAGTGAAAAGAATCGTTACTGTGTCTCTGGCAGCTCGTTTGTGAACAACCCATTCATTTTAGCCGATAAAATAGGTCATGTAGTTGCTCAATATGGATTAATTTCCCATCTACAGCTGCTAGTTTAAATCTTTGTTTTCAAAATACGCTCCATTTCTGTTTTGTCTCCAGCAGAGTTTCTAGTGTCTCTATCTCTCTCTGGAAGAGGTTGCACATGAACTCTGCAGCCGCACTGAGGCAAACACAAACAATACCAATACAAAGACGAGGAATAAGAAGAATAAAGTGGAAGTTACGTGTGGTTGCAGGTGTAGACTTGGCCAAAAAACAATTTAAAACATTTTTGGCCCTTAAAAAAAAAGAGTCGACTAAGAGACACTTAGTCGACTCGGACCCCCCGCGACTAACCAGTCGACTAGTCGACTTAGTCGAGGTCAGGCCTAAACCCTACTGATTTTGGTGACCTCATGACCTTTCCTCTAGTGCCAATATAACAAATTTGGATGAACAAAGGATGAACTTTTCTACTATTCTTATCTTATGATTTGTTCTTTCTTTTATGAATATGCAGCATTTTGGAATTGAACTTCTTCACCTTTTGTCTCCCTCCCAGGTCAGAACACCTGTATGTGTTCTTCATTCAGTGGAGTCCGGATATGTATGGCGAGGGGGTTAGGGGGGTGGGACGGGAGCCCGGCTTTAAGGTTGTCAAGAAAAACGAGGAGTCAGAGACAGCTGATGATGAGCCCATCACTGACATCAACGTCAAGGACTGGGAGGTAGGCCAACACTCAACTACTGTACAAAGTGTATCTGTTGACCCTGTATGTGCTTTAAGTCCACTCGCTCTGTTGTCCTTGAGCTGGTTTCACAGACACAGATTATGTCTCTGGATTGCGAATAACTGTAATTCTCAAACGTCTTAATTTCAAGGACTCCAATTTGGCGGCTGCCGATGGCCAAGTGGTTAAGACGTGTACCACATAGGCTTTGATGCCTGACAGCATGTCCCAAGTTCGATTCTCGAGCCCGGTGGCAGATTTGCTGCATGTCACTTCCGACTCCCTCTCCTGTTTCCTGTGTCTCTCTCCACTGTTCTATACAAATAAAGACGAAAATCCCCAAAACAAATCTTTAAAAAAAAAAAGGACCCAAGTTTGCCATGCGTTGGGCCACGGACCCCTATAAATTACAGAACTGTAAGAGTGCATTTGGTTCCTAACTATGAATCATTTAGCTGGGGACCCCCTAGAACCCCCTCAAGGACCCCTGGGGTACCCCAGACCCGACTTTGAGAACCACTGGAGAAAAGATAAATCTTTCAATGAACCATATTCACAGGCATACTGTAAGAGCAAACTGACCACTGTGTGAATATGGTCAATGGAGTTCTCTGTTGGAACAGACGTCTGGATTCATGTCTGTAAAACCAGTCTCTCGTGTTTTATGTTTTTCTTTTATGGCTTGATGCATTACTATGTGTAATGTTGAATAGGCCTAGTGAACTTGTCTAGCGATGAATTATAGTCACTTGATTTGCTTTTGTGATTTTATGTGTGAAGTGAATTGAAACTGTGTTGTGCTTATCTTTGCTTTTATTCCATTCATAATTTCATGATTACTGTGTTGACACGCTTCAGTTAATGAATGCGCAGAGTATTTATTTTTCACATAATGTACTATTTCTTTATTTGATTGTCACATTTTATGTCAATTTTGTGTTACCATTGTTGTGAAATTTGTGTGCGTTTCCTTTGCTTGGAAATGCCGCCTTCTCACACAAGACACGGCCAAAGTGTTTTGCATGTTTGTGTAATTTGTGTCTCCTTGAGTGGGTGTTTTGTAGTGTTGTCATGTGAGCATTATTTTTTATTGGTCAAGCCATTGGCAAACTATTTTGCTAGATGGCTAGAGTGGCTAAAAGTTATCAGTTGTTCAACATGCAGACGGAAGGATAAATATCGCATTGTATACCAAACTGGTATGTTTCCTAGTAGTTGTTGGGCATTTCTTTTATTGTAGTTATGACTTTTCCAGTATGGCAAAGTAGCTTAAAAAAGTGGCTTCATAGAAGTTTAATAGAAATGGCAAGTGAGTTTGAGAGAGAAAAGACAAGGACGATTGGTGTTTTAGATAACAGCAAATAGTGAAGTAGTGTCCAAATGAACCCTTATGTAGGTCTGCATATCTGAGTGTAAAAATGGAACCAAGTAGACCCGTACACTCTCAGAGTTATGGGGTCCCTGTAATAAAATAAAAAGTTTTCAGAACCCCTGGGTTAAACAAATTTGTAACAGGAACAGTTAGTGCTGAACTTCCTGTATAAGTGAAGGATGCTGTATTTTATACAAGATGGCAGTTGGTTGGTTTACTTGCCTTCGGCAAACCCTGTGAGGATCATTTGAGACGGTGCAAGCCGTGGCCTGAATTTAAAATTTAATGTAAATGAATGATGTAGGAAACAAAGTGATTTGTTTGTCCTGGGACTCAATGTCCAACAGGAGCCTACATGATCCCTGACATTCAAATAAGTTCAACAGCTGCTTTACTTTGACCCTGAATTCTAAACATTAGATGTTTTTGCTTCACTTCACGACTTTGTCTCAAATACATTTTATTTGGGCTCATTACTATTAATATTATTAATATTAATGTTATCATATAATTATTAATTGTCCAAATGGACCCTTACAGGTCTGTAACTCTGAGAGTTAAATTAACACTGAGAATTTCACGGTGTAGATTGGAGTCCCAAAGATTAAAACATATTTCCATGTGTACACTCTCAGAGTTACAGCAGACCTGTAAGGATCCATTTGGACCCCTGGTGGGCCCCCGGGCCAGACTTTGAGAAACAGTGCTCTAGTAAGTGCCATTCACGCTGATTTTTTAAACTATATTTTTCTAGTTATAGTTCTAGTGCTCAGTGTGAATGGCCTGTAGTCGGTGTTGCTGTGCCTTTAACATCCCCCCTGGTCACTCACAGCACAGAAGAGCTTTGGCTCCTCGTCCAATAGGAAGCCGGCTTTCCTCCGGTCCCGTACGCTCATTGGCCTTTAGCACTGCCGCTCAAATCGTAGGAAGGAGGGAGGAGAGACACTGCTGGGGGGAGAAAGAAAAAACAGTTTCTATAACAGTCAATGAGCCGGCCAAATCTGTCCAGTCTGTCCACGTCTTCTACTACATTACATTACTGGAATTACTTGAAGAAGGATCTGTGATGACTTTACGACTGTGCCCTCGCCCAGAAAGCAAGAGATGTTTTCTAGAAGGGTGAAGGACCAAGAGAGACACAAACAACTGACCCCGAAGTACACCTATGTATGTTGTTGGTTCTCACTCTCTAACGCTGTGTGTGTGTGTGTGTGTGTGTGTAGTCGTGGGGCTTTGGTGTTGTTAGCAACACAGGCTAAGTTAGCTTGCTGGCTAACTAGCCTCGTTAGCCGGGGTACAGCAGTACAGTCTGATGTTTTGTGGCTTTGTGTTGATTGAACAAAGTGGCCAGTGTTGGGTCAGCATCTTGGTATGCAATAGGTCTGTTCTGAGACCCCTTGACATCAGGCTTTTTTTTTGGCCTGCCTGTGACTTTGTTAGACTGTTGTGGAAGTTTTGGGAGGGGGGAGCTGCTAGCCATAGTAGCCCACCATAGACAATAGTACATTTAAATCCTGTGGACATTTCCATTTCCACAGGACACTTGATTTAGGACAGGGGTCTTCAACGTTTTTCAGGCCAATGACCCCCAAGCTGAGAGAGAGAGCTGAAGCATGTACATATGGTCTAACATTGTGTTTAGATTGAACTTTTTCATAGATTTCATAGAAAGATTCATAAACTTGTTTGACATCACTATCGTGTTGGATTCAAGTTAATGTGTATTTTTTCAGACAGTTAACCACTTAAAACCTAAAAACTTAGTACTTGGTCTGCTCTTTATTCTCTCTCTACACCAAACCTCTTTGCCGAAAATAGCCGATCTACAAGCTCTGCGAGGCGTTGTGAGCTTGCAGATCTGCTATTTTTGGATAATGTTCCCTTCGGAATAGGAATGCTAGGGTTCAAGTGGTTAATGTAAAAACATAACTGGTAGAGCAGGTTGCTGAGGAAGGGACTCCTCCGCACTACTGGAGTGCATTGCAGATTGTAGTGAATGACATGGTTATAAGCAGATGCTGTTTTGTTTTCCAGCCAAACAATGATCCTTTTTAAAACATGAAAAGCCTGTTTTTCTGCTGTAAACTATTTAGCATGGGATTGAAAGCTGCTTAGCTAACATAAGGTTAGCTTACTCGTTTTCAGTGGACAACACCATTTAAAGTGCCTTCAGCCTGAGGTGAAGTGAGGAGCGGTGCATTTTTCATGAGGACTATAAGTTTACCCTTACTGCTGCATTATTGAGAGATGTAAAGAGGCAGCTTGTTTGTGTAAAGGTTACTTACACCAACCACAGCCAGGGAAGCAAAGAGTCATTCAACTGTGGAATAATTAAAAGCAGATTGATTATTCCCACATTTGCAATCAGCGAGTTTTTTTTAATTTCTCCTGGAAGATGCAATAATAAGTATTGATTTGTAGGGCTTAAAGCTGTGTGTGTGTGTGTGTGTGTGTGTGTGTGTGTGTGTGTCTGTGAGAGAGAGAGAGAGAGAGAGAGAGAGAGAAAGAGAGAGAGAGATGTAAAGAAAGCAGCAGCTCTTTTGATGTATTTGCCTATGTATTTGCCTGTATGCACATGCATGCAGGAAGGTAGCTAAGAACAGAACAGAACATCATGACTGGTTTGTGTCAGTTATAGTATTACTAGAGTGGGTTAAGGGGATCTTGACAGCTACTGTAATATTGCTGTGTCAGAGTGCCAGATGCATACTACTAGCCTTAAAGGAGTAGTTCACCCAAAAAATGACTTATTTTCTAACTATTACACACCCCATGAAGCCTTGAATTCATGGAGATGTTTTTGTTTTTTTCCGCATTCCTGAGCCAATAATTTGATGAGGGGTCATCGGTCAATAGGAGACTCAGACGTCATTAAATTATTGGCTTAGGAATGCGACAAAAACAACAAATAAGTACTTTTTTGAACTACTCCTTTAATAAACAGCTAGTAGAATGTATGTGCTTCTATGGCATTTGTAATATAAATTGAAGGATGTTTGCCCTAACTAATGTGAGTTGTCATTTATTGGCATGATCCTGAGCTAACTTCTCAGTTAAGTAGGCTCTGAATCAAGGACAGCCTAATTATACTGCATAGAAAAGCAAGTGTAAAAATGGACCTGTGATGGTCCAGTATGTTTGCACTTCATTGTGGGTCGTTTGGTTTGCCGAAACTTTGCCGTCTTGAAAGTCTATTCTAACATCCACTGATGGTGATGTTAACATATTATTACACAAACATGCAAAAGGCTTGGGGACAATGGGGAGCACAGTCATTTCTTGTTCAAACATTAGCCTAAGGCCAGCTCCTGTCACCACGCTGGCACAGTCCCAGACTCTTATCCTTTAACTTTTAACCCAAATTAATATCCGTGCACTCCCAATTCAAATGTACCACCCTACCCCATCTCTCACTGCCTTCTCTCATTCTGCTGCTCACCCATCCTTTCTCCTCCATGGCCCAGCAGCAGAAACGGGCAGAGTTTTTTATGTTCCTCCTGTCCCTTTCTTTGTACTACCAGGTAGTGTCTCTGACTGAGTACCACCGTCGGATCGATGCGCTAAACAGCGAGGATCTTCGCTCGCTCTGCAAGCGGCTCCAGGTGCCCTGCCCAGACCTCTCTGTCCCCCTCTCTGTGCTCTGCTGTGACTCAACCTGCTGCCACCACCCTTTACGATCCCCTTTAGCCCTAATCTATGCTTCGACTAATACTTTATATTCACCTGAAAAGTGTTGATGCGACTCACGGCTATACGTTTTCCAGTTGAAAATATGTGATTTTGGTCGAGCAATGTGTCGCATGACACCTTTTCACCGAAGCATAATTTAGCCTTTTTAAGTACTGTACTGAAGGACGGCAGTCGCTGTCGCATAAGAACCTTTTAAGCTCCATGTTACGATTACTTTAATTGAAAGCTTACATGGTCATTTAAGAGTTAAGTACAGTTACTGACACCAGGGTCCTTATTTAAAGATCCCAAAGACCGCAAACCTGACAACAAAGTTGTAATTTAGTTTTTTGGCCTCAGTCATTGCAGAAATTTGGAGATGTGAGGTTTTGGATCTGACGGCAGCTTTATTTATATTAGTCAGGCTATATTTTTCAGACCCCCTGCCCTGGTGTGTCAAGTGCTATACTTGATCAGTCTGGCCAGTGACTAGACTTTGAGTGTTTACTTGGGAAAACGTCTTTTTTCTAGATAAGATTGAGCTTATCTTATCTTCACTCGCTTTTACCTTAAAGACGACTTATCTCTGGTGTGGAAACGAGCAGTGGATAGATGGTGAGAGAGATGGGAGGCATTAGAGGGGATGGTGTGTGGGTGGGAGGACGGAAGTGAGACTCCATTGACTGGGTGAGGGATAGTTTTCTGAGGACAATGCGGGTAGTAGGCTCATTTCAACGAGGGCCGTAACATGAGAGCCATCCTGGCCACTACCAGTGGTGAAGTGATCCACAATCAGCCCCTGTTAGGGGAGAAAGATAGACAACCCAAACAAATCCGCTGGCAGGGGGAAATCTCAAACACCGGAATCCAAATTATTCATTGGGGTTGTTTTCCTATTCACCCTGCATTTTCCCCTGCCAGACATCAGCCCTAACCATGGTTATGGCTCTGCCAATCCAAGCTTAGTCTCCTGGCATTGGAGCGCAAAATTATGGAATTCCACGACTGACAGTGTTTTAAGTACTTGGATAAAAGTGATGGAAAATGTAAATAAATGTTAGTTTTTATTAGAGCCCAGCCAAGGCCAGATTTCTGGGTCCTAGACCACCGATTGCCGATGTTTTTGATCCATCTTTTGTCAAAGTGCAACATTTTCTTATTAAAAACAGATTTAACTTATAAGCAAACAAGTAAATATAAAAACGCACATGCTCACATACACATGTGTGATGCTTTGTGAGCTTGTAAATCTATCTTTGACATTATTTTGAAAAGTTCTGAAAATGTTCAAGGGACGCCAGTGTGAAAGAAAGTGGTTGAAAATCGGGACATATCGGCCGCATAATTGCCGATACTCATGTCATCAAAAAAGTCAAGTATATATCAGTGAGTCTGATATATTGGTCTGGCTGTAGTTTTTAATACTTTTCTCCTTATGTTAGATTGCTTTAGTTTACCCTTTTCATTTCCACTCCTTTTAGTAGCCTAGAGTTGGAGTTGATTATCTGCTGCTTCTATATGAAATTCTGTTCTGTGATACTACAATTCATAGATTTGGGCCGGGTTTCAGATTTGTGAGATTCTAGCTTGCTCATCGTGGCTGCTGTAAACCTTTTGCAATTAGACTGTAGGTCATATATGAGACAGACAATATATCCCACTACTACTGTAAGTAAATGCTCTCTGGCAAACTTAACCCATTAAGACATGGAAGGCTGGAACGCATCTGTGTCACTTTAGATTTATTTGGCTATTAAAAAATAGCAGATATACAAGTTCATAGCGCGGCACCGAGTGCCGCGCTATGAGCTTGTAGATCTGCTATTTTTGAGAAATTTTGAGAAGAAAAAAAATTCAATGTTTTTTTTGTTAGGATTTAGAAAACTTTTTTGAGAATCGCCTCAGGTCTTAATGGGTTAAATCACGCTTCCCCCACTACTGTACAGGCACCTCTGACAACTGTTTGTGCTTATAGATCACCACCAAGGAGGAAGAGAACTCCAAACATGGCACGTCCATCAAAACGGAGCTGGAGCCCGAGACGTTTAAACCCAACCTTAGTGAACCCAGCGACCTCCTGGAAGCAGACCAGATAGAGAAGGTAATCATCACACCGTCCTACGTTGGTCCACACAAACATACACCCAATGTGCAGACATTTTTAACACTCACTTTTATAGAGATCTTAATGCAGAAAATGTGTTGGTGGCTGCATGTTGTGACCTTGTTGGCATAGTAAGCTAACAAGCATGACTGTGCCCTTCTTTACCTTTCAGTACATACTCAGCAGAAGGGGAAAAACAATTGCCATTCACTTGCAAATAAGCCGGCCGGAAACGGCCTGCTAAAAACCCTGGCCTTGCTTCTCTACAGTTCATCAGTGGTGTAAAGTAACGAAGTACTTTTACTCAAGTACTGTACTTAAGTACAGTAAAGTTTTGAGGTATTTTTACTTTACTGGAGTATTTCCAATTTTCTGTACTTCACTACATCTCAGAGGCAAATATTGTAATTTTTACTCCACTACAATTATTTGAAAACTTTAGTTACTTTGTAGATTTTGATTATTATTACAAAACATACAGTAACCACTTCAGCCCTATATACATTTCGGCCATTTGAAAATATCTACAAGCTCACAACACGTCGCGATGCAACGTGTTGTGAGCTTGTCGATCTGCTATTTTCTTCTTATTTTTTTGGAAACTTGGAACGAGTGGTTTTACTTTTGGTACTTTAAGTACATTTTGATGCCAATACTTTTGTACTTTTACTGCTGTTCATGTACCTCACTCAATGAGTGAATGACTCCAGTGTTATCATATGACTCCACATCTGTCCAGCTCCTTCCCATTGGTCAGCTGTTGATTTGATCGTTAGGTGAGCAGCAGTGGGGACTTTCTGCACAAGCACATACCTCACCCTGTTATGCTGTTGACAGAATTGTACAGCCTTTAAATGATTCATCCAATTAATTATCCAACTGCTGCTAGTTAGTGGTTCTTTGGAAAACGGAAATGGAGTTTTTACTTGTCAGAGGGGAGGGGAAATTACTTTTCTGCATTCATTCACGCAGTCGATGGGTGCTCAGATAGTCCACAGATGAGCACACGGGAGGGTGGGGTGCTATTAGAGCTTATCTTGCTCAGAAACACTTCAACATGTAGACTGGGCAAGCAAAGGGTTGAACTGGCAACCTTTTTAAAATTCCCAGACAGCGTCTTTACCCACTCAGCTACAGCCACCCTGGAAAGAGTGCAGGGTTTAAGTTGATGGTAGACAAAGCTGCTTCTCTGTTCCACATCAATACATGTTTGAAAAGAATGCAAAGGCTATGTTAATCATTGTATTTGCTTGTATTGAAATACAAATTTGCATGTAAGGAAATGTAACTAAGGAAAGATGCTGGTGCAGAAAGCACAAAGGAGCTGGCCAGATGTATGGAGAACCGAGATGACTGGAGACTCCGATGGAGGGCTCGTCTGAGGACGATGTAGAGAAAGCTTTGATTTGGCGTTCCCTTTTTAAGGGGAGGACAATATATTCTAGCAACACTTGTTACATTATTTTGACAAACTAAAGGAGGTCATAGCAGTGTAAGCTAAAGTGACAAGCTTAGCTAAGTGTTTACTTATTGAAGAAAAAATCATTCTGCATGCTTGGGTCCATGCAAGTATATTTTATTAAAATGGCCAGGCTTTCGGTCAGTAGACCTTCATCAGGGTAGAGAGTAAACTGTGTACAACATAGTGGTATATGAAGTATATAGTATATGAAGGTCCGTGTAAGTCCTTCCTGTAGTCTAGGTACACACGCCTGTCAAGAATATTGACTGGACAGGACACAGCACATATCAAAATTGCCTCAATAGAATGAACATACAGTAAGCATTAACAATAGTAAGCAATGAGAACATAGACAGAATTAAACAATAAATAGAAATACTAATGGATGGACTAATGTAAGGGGTAATGGAACAACACAGACAATAGATCAGGCTAGATTAATTGTAGTTCCTAAAACCCTGTCTATAAAATCACAAAAGTTATGAATATGCCACGTTTGAAGATAACAAGCATGACAAAATAACGAAAATGTACACTTCCATAGCATGAGCCTAGTTGGTGGGCGAAAAGAAGCGTTTACAGTATTGTAATAAAGCAAGTTATTTTTTTTTCACTATTTTGAAGGTAAATACACAAAATATATTTAAATCTCTTTTAAATTGTTGGGCGTACAACATACTTAGCATGTGGAAACACTAGGACCATAGGATCCAAATGAGTCCATATTGGCCTATTGATCCATTGATTTCCAATACACTGCTTTCTTTAATTTTGCATAGGAATGTCCTTGGAGCACACGCCCACTTCATAGTATTGCAGAGGTGTGCTTCTGTGCTGAGTTAGGGATGTATCTTGTTACTGGCATGCTGTCTAGTCTGCTGATTATATGGCTGAGTCTGCTTAACCAGTGCTGAGCCAGTTGAGAAAGAATGAAAAGCATTTAGGGAAGAAATAATTGTGTATGAGTTAACAGAATCTAAACAGGTTTAGCTGCACATGCTGTGCAATGCAGTTAGTTAATTCCTGCTTCAGACACAACACAACAGCTGTTATGTATGTCGGTGAGAATGCAAGCATATATTGCTTGGACTCCTCCAGTGGTAGCAAGCTATTTGTCTATTTTTTCCGTCTCTATGCACCATTCCAATTTCTAATCCTTCTATCAGGCTCTCTCCCAGGCAGCGCTAGATGTGTGTTTTTTTTCCTCTGGAGGGAGACGGTAGTAGGTGTTTGGGGCCCTGTTACTGTTCTTTAAAAGCCCGCAAATGTTAAAAGGTCACCACAGACGTAATTGAGCATTGATGGCTGTGGCCTTTCTGTATTTCATTTTCTTTTTTCCCCCCCCCTCCAATTCTCTCTCTCTCTCTCCCTCCACTGCCTCCTTAAATACTGTTTTATTATTTGTCTCCAGCTTGCTAGGAATCTCCCGCCACGGACCATTGGCTACCCATGGACTTTGGCCTTTGGCACGTCAAAGCACGGCATGAGTATCAAGAGCCTGTACAGGGCCATGCAGGGCCAGGACACCCCTGTACTGATGGTCATTAAGGACAGTGATGGCCAGGTAAATTGTACATTGCATTTGTATACTGTGATGCTGCAAGTTATTTCTGACTATAAGTGGATAATCATCAGACGGCACTGGTTAAGCATGATTTGTACTTGGTTGCATGCAGTGTGGTGCGCCGAAAATAGAATATCTACAAGCTCAGAGCTTGTAGACTGGCTATATTCAGCAGAATCAGCACATGACACACCCATGTATAACTCGGGCTTAATGTAAGTGTTATTAAGCCATTTGGAGCTCTAAACTGCCTCCTCAGGTCCACTTTGAGTCCATGCCTAAACTTAACCATGCAAACAGTGCCTGATCTTAACTAAAATTAAACCACACCAGCCTAAGCCTCTAATCAAATGGCGTAGATCGTGGATCATTAGGGGTGTAAAATATCGTGATAAGAATATTTGCAGATATCAAAACTTTAACACATTACCTGCCATTCACGGTTATATCCGTGAATTCAAATCCAACCGCTATCTGCCAATCACGGATATATCCGTGATAAAAAAAAAAAAATACAAAAAAAACGTCCTGAACCCAAGATAACGTGATCCGAAGATTTACTGCTCCATTCACTCCCTGGTTAACTTATTACTTTAAAATCCTCTATCTCGGCTCCTGTGTACTTTTTTTTTTTTTACTATGTATTTTTGGCGAAACATGCTATTTTCAACTGGGTATAACAAGAGAACGGGAGATCACGATGACATTGTTTTTTCACGGAACTTAGCACAGTGATTTCCTCCGTGATTAGCAACCATCAGGGGATCGATCATGCTGGAGATAAATATTCTGTGGTTCTTGAAAAATTTGTCAGAATGCTTAAAAATGCTGGCAGAAGCTACCTGCCAGCATTAGAAAGCCCCTGGCAGTGAATGTGTTAATAACCGTTATTAGAACCACTCTGTGGTGCCTTGGAAAAGGCACTCTACACGGATAATTACAAAATTAAGTTACTTAATTTGTATACCCATGGATCCTTTAATTAGACATTGGTTTACAGTTTGATTGCTATAAGAAAATCAATCTTTTAAACAATGTAATTTAATTCACAATATGAAAATTTCATGTCATGATTATTGTGGCCAAAACAATTGCGATTAACGATATTATCACAATCAAAATATGCTTAAAACTCTTAAAATGCCACTTTTGTTACAAGTACAAAGCCAACTCATGTCCAGGGTATGACGGACCATTTCACGCTAAATTAAAATCTCTGCAATATGATTACTGTGAGCGTTCTTTTATCACAATAAACGACGATAACGATTATCGTCCCATTCCTAATTTCCTTACGTAAAGTCCAAGTGAGAAAACTATGGTTAACTTCACTGAATGGAAGCTCCATTCGGACAGCCATCTTCCATGCTGCATGTGTTTTCATTTGGGAAGGTACTTTTCCCCCTCAGCATCACCAGGAAGGCAGACACCGCCTACAAGGCTAACTCAGGGAAAGAAAGGACCTTGTGCATTGAAGGAAGTTCAACATTGATAAGCCTTGAGCGAGTGTGATTTTCAATCGATCCGGATAAATGGATCATTATTCCCCTACTGATTATGTTTTATGTAAGTGCCTGGTTGACATAATTGTTTTTGCCTGGTACTCATTTACTTGTTCTGTGTTCCGCCAGGTGTTTGGCGCCCTGGCGTCTGAGCCCTTTAAGGTCAGTGATGGCTTCTATGGTACAGGAGAAACCTTCCTCTTCACATTCAAGCCAGAGTTTGAGGTACGCTAACTCAGCCAACTTCCAAGTGGCCATATACTGTACATGTTCTGCTGTTAAATAAAAGCATATTGAAATTATAAATAATATGGTGACCTCATGTTCGTCCTTCGCTTGCAAAGATGACCAAGTGACTTGAACCATAGTGACCCTATTCTGGGCATGTCATAATTGGTGAATATTTGGCATACATCGGAAGGGACCAAGTAAAGGCCCCTGGGGGATCCCAGTCAATTAAAGGGATACTTCACTTTCACATAAAATAAACATTAAAAATATATATAAAAAAAAAATGAAAGAAGTTATGGCAAAATAAAGGCCCCCTCACACATTAGTAGGACACTCTAATGCGTGAGGGGGCCATGAATTTTCCATGACTTTTTTTCATTTATTTTTAATATATTTTTTAAATGTTTCCCCGACCCGAAAGTGAAGTATCCCTTTAAGTATACTAGGAAAAAAGCCCCCTTCGGTGGTTTGGCCACTTGTTGTTTTCCCCCAAAATGAGTGGATATATGGTACAGGTTTTGTAGAAATATTGTGCCTTAAATGTACTGTAATTAAGACATAAAAAGTAGTGTAAGTATTTGGCCCATCTTACTGTAAAATAAATGTACATAAAACAAATAAAATATAAAATAAATAAATAATAAAACAAAAAAGTGGCCAGTGTTGTCAGGGGCTGACTGTTCCGGTTCCCTGCCCAAGATTCGCACCTAGTTAAAAAGGCATATTCCTTTATAATGTATTTAAAGTGAATTTGTTTAGCCAGTTCACACTCAATGGCAAGTATTGTGAGGTTATAAAGCCAATGTATTGCAGTAGAGCCCGCTGTAACTCTGAGCTGATGGAGAGGGGAAAAAACGGTTTTCCATATTATATATATATTTAAAAAAAAAATTCAATATCGATATTTTTCGGCAGTATATCGATTATTTATCGCGGGAGAAAGTATCGCGATATATCGATATATCGTCCCACCCCTAATGCGCACCCACATGCACGTGCGCACATGCACGCGCCCGCGCACACACGCATTGTTTTAGTTTCTCCCTGACACACACACACACACACACACACACACACACACACACACACACACACACACACACACACACACACACACACACACACACACACACACACACACACACAGTGATCCATGAAAATAACTATTCTGTCCCTATCGGTTCACAACTCGGGCGGTGCTGATTCGACTAGCAGAGCATCGGCCGGTCAGCTTTTATCACGTGTGCGTGTGAATGCGTGTTCAGCGTTCCCCTAGCGTAGCTTCCTGGTTGCTACGTGGGGGGGAACAACAAAAGACAGGTCCGCGTCGCATCAAAGCCCCGCCTCGCCCCGAAGCCCCGTGCCTAAAAACGAGCGCTCTGTCTTCAATCTCCCTGGTTCTCCAATCTCCCTGTGACATATATATATATAACTGAGTAAAGCCCTTTTACACCATATGTGTTAGTTGTCCGATTCTGTGAACGTACGTCATTGCAGCGATGGCAGGACACAACGGGACATAAACAGAATTCAATAGGTAACCAAATGCGGTGTAACATTTATTGATCATTAGAAATGAAAACAAATGTAAAGGTGGAAAAGTAAATGGTTGTCATGCCAGAGCGATTTTGAGGCAAGTTTGAAGACAATTGCTGTGCTATTGACTTGTTGAGTTGTAGTAGTACGCAGTCTACGCACACATACGGGCTGGCTCAGGCCTGGCTTCAATTAAAGTATTAAGATCGGGTTTAAATATGTTTCTATTTTGACAACAATGAACATATATACATTAACATTAATTGTTTGTGATTTAATAGTGATAATATTTGCCTTCTATCTTGTAGAGAAGTGAGAGGAGTTTAACAAATACATTCTGTTGCGAGGTCATTAATATGTTGACTGTATTGTATATTCAATACAATCTTTATTTCAGACCCAGGGAGATCCATATTAGAATTATACAACACAACACAACACAATAAAATAACCAAATGTATGTATAGTGCTCCAGTCAATGAGTTCTCAGATACCTGTAATTCACTTTTCTGATATCATTTCACTTTTAGTGCACTTTTCTGTGTACTTGGCATATGCACGTTTTTGGTTTCTCTTGACATGCTGTCATTGGAAGACGCCTTTTCAGAGACAATACAGTATCAGATTCTCCCAACAACGGCCATGTTGTGCAAGTGGTTCTACAATACATTGTGCTCTGCTGTGTCACCCTACAGGTGTACAAATGGACAGGTGACAATATGTTCTTCATGAAAGGAGATATGGACTCCTTAGCTTTTGGTGGAGGAAGGTGAGTAGGTTCTGTTTTGGATTCATTTGATGAATCCAATTAAAATGCTGTTACTGCAAAATGCTGTTACTACATAGTCAACCTAAATCAGACCATTTACCTTAAATTAAACTCACTAACAGTCTGATTATACAGCCCCCTCTGGCCTTCACAATAGCACAGAAGTCTCTTTGGTTTCCAAGTAAAATCCTTGTTGGTCCTCGACCTGGTACGAATGGTTTGAAGCACCTTGATTTAGCTTGACTTGTTTTTCTCCTCCCCTAGTGGTGAGTTTGGCCTGTGGCTGGATGGAGACCTGTACCACGGCAGGAGTCATTCCTGTAAAACCTTCGGGAACCCCACACTCTCCAAGAACGAGGATTTCTATGTACAGGACATAGAGATCTGGGCTTTTGAATAACAAAACACAGCACCACAGGGAAAAAAGACCTGAAAAGGATAAAGGAGGAGTCATACTCCTTAGAACAGTGGCAACGTCCCAAACCTATAACTGCACATCACCAAGGCTCCCCAGGCCGGGAGCCAGCTATCGGATGCTTGTTGTGCATTAAACTACTGCAGTTATTACAGAGCTTTTTCTTTGTGAAAAATTACCTTTGTGTGTATCTTGTTACAGCCTTGTGCAGCGTCTTTGCAGAGTAGGGGGAACTGTGTAAAAATCAGGGTTAAACAAACAAGAGACCAGTGGTTTTATTTGACGGATGGAGAGAGAGGTAAGGGATCGCTAGGGCTTGAAGAAGGAAGGACCGTCGGAGCCACTCTCACCAGAGACGTGATGAAGATGATGGCAGCTCAGGTTTGGTACTGCCGTGAGAAGAGAGAACTGCCCTTTTTAGTCAGATGCTGAATCTGAGCTTTACAGAAACTCAAGGACTCCCCTACCCCCTCTGTAAGCCCCCAGAACTTTGTTCAGTCAGTAGGATGTTACTCACTGTATGTGCTGTTGGCCTTGACGGAGAGAGACCCAGATTATATGAAAAGAAAGGGAAAAGAAAAACAACCTAACAAAACAAAAATAAAACACATTCCATTGCGCCCAATGGCGGCGGAGTGTCGACAAAAGCATTTGTACCAATTTGTGGTAAGAAAAAAAAAAGCGCAAACACACAAAAGGCGGCGGCGGCAGGAGACGATGACACTCGACTCCCAATAAGAGGGGTGGTGGTTTGCAAATAGAGTCTTCTGTTACAGTACATCTTGGGTTGTCTACCTACCGAGGCTAAACTATAGAGTATCGTGTGTTGTAGTCCTCCTGTTGTTCACCGTCATAGCACACCATCAACAAAGCACATAGCTATAATCAGAATACCCATCGTTGTAATGTTCTGTTCAGTGGGTGTACGTGTGAGTCCAGCTAACACCAGCCTCTCTGTCAGGAAGCTGTGTGTACTGTTCGTAGACAGTAACGTGTTGCAATAGATTTGTGGAATATGCAAATTACTGTCCTGTGACCTCAAATAATGCAGGTTGTTGGCACTTTGCCACTTCTTGTTCCTCTTTACAGAGAGAAACTTGTAAAGCTTTTACGTCTTGATACACAATTGCTTTTCTGGGTATAATTAGAAAAGCCTGAGACGTGGTTAACCGTTTTACATGCATATATGACAATTATATATTGAATATATATGATTATATATGGAGTTATATAATTATATATATATGGCTGTTAAGTGTGACAGTGATCTATTTGTGCTGATATTTCAGCGGTTACAAATATTATGTATATTACCCTGTAAATTAATGTTAAAATAGTAGATTTGTTCCCATATATATATATATATAAATACATATACTATATATATACATAAAGTGTGGATTGGTGGGTTGCTTCTAGCACTTTAATCTGGTGTAAAAGCGTTGAGGCCAGGTTCTTAGATTCTATTAGCAGTAGCTGTACAGTACTTTTTTGTTTAGATTATAAAGATGTTAACTGTCAGTAGAAAGCTTGCTGCTAACAATATCAATAAGGGTATTCCCTAACGCTCTCTGTCCAAAAGGACTATTTCTTTGTGTGGGAGGAGAGGGGGGAGACGTGTGGGTTGAATGTAAAACAAAAAAGGAAAAAAGAAAAGAAAAATCCAATCCCAGGGCACCATTTCTCTCCTTGTGTGGCTGGTAAGTCTTTGTTGGATAGGAGATCTAACTTTTGACAGAGCGTGGATGACGGAAAGTTTGTAAATAACCCTCCCCCCAGCAGCTTTCTCCCCCCCCCCCTTTCTGGTCTTCCACACCAGTATTTGTGTCCTTGTGGAGAGTCACAAAGAATAATATGGATAATTCCTCCAATTATTTCACCAGAATACAATGTATCAGTTATGTATAAATAACAATAAAGCTGAATAAATTGTTGTAACCAGGGATATGCCTGTATTTGTGATGCTTTTACTTTTATTTGTAAATATTTTTTGAACTTTTTCAACTACTGATCATGATGCAAGTATAGCCCCAGGTCACATGATGCATTATTTGTGGGTGTTTTGTTTACAGGTAGTTAACGTGTGCCAACATGCACAGCTCCTGTACAGTTACCTTTAAGCTGGCACACAGGAACTCCTAAATGAAACATACCAACGATTAACATCATTACATCCTGCTGCATTTACCTGTCAAAATGTCTGCTGTGGTTCCATTAATTCAAAGCCTGTGTAAATGTTGACCCAGATAGAAAATACCCCTGTTAGGCGTTTTCCTTGCCAAATTCACACTGAGATTGATGGAATAATTGATTCATTGTTATTCCACAATAAATCCTCCTGAATTTCAAGGCTGAAACACAGCAAATTAACTTTTGTCTGTTGAGGCATGATTTGCATTAGGCAAAACAAGAAAGTAGAGATAACAAGTTTTCAAATGGAATCCTTACATTTGTGGTGTGCTCCATCTAGTGGTCACATCTTGTCAGTGTACTTGAATCTTTTTAAATATACAGTAACTCAGGCCATGAACATCCAGGGGGAAAACCCTAGGCATGTCCAGTAGAATGAAACATCCAGGAGGAGGGCACATGTCTAATATTCTGATATGTCACTGAGTGAAGACAGAAAATATCATGTGTTGCTGTATAGACTGTAAAACACTTCTCAGGTTCAAAAGAAAGATTAACACATTTATTGTTTGTGTGGTAAAGCTCTTAGCAAAAAAGAAAAAAATGACACTTGATATTCAGTGTTCTAATCCAGTGGTTCCCAAACCTTTTAACTCGAGACCCAAAAGATCTCCCGAGGACCCAAACATATACATGAATTAACAACTTAGGCCCTATTTAATAGTGAATATAGCCAATCTACAAGCTCTCAATGCATCACATGCAACACGATGTGAGCTTGCAGATCTGCTATTTCTTAGAAGTGTTTTTGTATGGATTTTTTTTGATTATTTTTTTATGTCAGAAATTCTTTTTTTTAAATGTAGGAAACAAAAACTCACTACCCATAAAAATGGCTGCATGACCCAAAAATGGGCGCTGACCCTCTAGGGAAACACTACCCTAGAGATGTGTCATGTTCAACAAGTATTAATTAGCACATGATCAAATGTGTAAAATAGAGAAATGCCATAGACATTAAAGTTAAATATTTTGTATTACTTTCTTTACCTACTGTTGCTGGACTGATCAGAGCCATATTTCTTGTGCACACTGTGTGCATAAGATGTGAACAAGAAATTTATCACTGACCAGTCCAGCAGCGTGCGCACACACACACACACACACACACACACACACTCTGACAGACAGACTTAGTACAGCCATAAAAAAACATAAAAACAGACTAAACAATAAGAGAACCAAGCATCTGGATGAACTGTATAGTAGCTACATAAAAAGTGTAACTATTCAGCAGTCAGACGAACTGCAGTGTGCAGACTTGAGACTTAGTTGGGACTACAACTGGCACTACAGATCCCGTGGCAAAAATGCCAATATACAGCTTAAAGTTACAAATCAGCTTCAATCAATTTTAAGATAGCAACCTACTGTGGACAAAAGAAATGCATGAGAACAGCCACATAACTGTATAAAAGGTCCCAAGCTTTATTACCACACGTAGGCATACATATTGGTGCTCAAGGTCTAGAAGACTGTAGCCCAGCCTTTTGTCTGCTGCTTCAAGGTTCAAGGTTGTGCTTTATTGTTACATCTTGTGTAGGTACATAAGAGTAAAACATTGGAAAAAAATCTGCTTCCTTCAGACAATGCAGCAGCATAGGTAGCCTAATAATAACAATAATAATAATAAAACCATAAAAAGACAGAGAGTGCCACAAAAAGAGAACATCAGCGTATGTACACGTGCATAATCAGTTTTATTGTCACTTTCACAATACACACTAGGCATACAGGGGAGCAAAATACCGTTCTCCGCAACTCATGGAGCTTGTCACATTTTAACAACAATAGACACATTAAAAAGAGACAAAGCCGTTTAAAACATTAAAAAGTAGAGAGAGCAGACAACATTGGTTTAAAAAATTGCTGATTGTGTGAGGGATTGGGGCTTGGGGGGGATGGGGGTAGCGTTTCCCTTTGTCCTGGTTCATTCTAGTTCTTGGCAGTTTGTTCATGTGCCTGATTTTTAGCAGTCTGTTGCCAGTGGCTCTGAGACTGTGTAGCCGTTTTCCATGCTTGTGGAAAATTAAAGTGTTTAAATTAAAGTCCACCTCCTTTGCCCCACTATATGGGTCATTCCAGAATTGGAGGACATTTGGGCTTTCACATTTTTGAAAAATTAACCTTCTATTTGACAATTTTCTGTTATATATTCATCAATAATAGGTAATAAACTATCAAAAGCTTGATTGGCTCAGCTCAGGCATCAAAGATATTTTTTTAATTACATGTTTTATTTGTTGTTTGCTATACCTGGCGCAACCCTGTTACCAACACTCAGGAACCTGAAAATAGGGCATTCATGTATTTTTAAAATATAATTCCTTTACCATTAGGTTAAAGAAGTAACATTCTCTCTGAATAAACATTTGATTTCAGATATGAATTTATTTCAATTAGTTTAAGCAACTTTTGAAATCTATCTTGCACAACTTTTCAATTGTGGCATGTTTCACTTTACTAATTTAAGTATTAATTTTCAAATATTTGCTCTAACCCATTATACATATAATTACTTAAACTCTTTAAAGGACAATAGGTCAAACCCTTATGCGTTGAGAAAGACATTTATGTTAATATTTGATTAAAATGATAATGGTAACAGGGTTGAAATTACAGTAACAGGGTTGAATAGCTACATTACTTCTGATTATAGATTATTTTCAATGTGACAAATAAATGCTCAAGACCACATAATTAGTCTTTTAATAACCTTTAATAACAGAAAATGAAATATTATTTGAATAACTTTTAATATGTTTCACATGAGGATGGTTGGTAGGTAGTGTGGAAATGGAAAATGGACCAGGAGGCAGCAGAGCTGTTCCAGAAAATCTGGGTTTTACTTTGCAAACAGGAGCTCACACAAGACACGTCTCACCAACATCAACCCCATCTGATTACTAGTTTTCAAACACCTTTTATACCTGATCACCAGCTAACTTGACCAATCAGGGAAGACTCTACTAAGTAGTTCCACTTAGACACAGGTGGCATTTGATCACACCTCAATTAGACCTAACCTGTCAAGCCTATTAAGTTAGAGGACATAACCATTTACCATAACCATGTGTACAATGCAGACAATAACACATACTGTGTTAATGTTAATAAATTAACAAAGTATTTCCTTCTGTGAAATTAATAATACAACCAGAAAATCAATATAACCAGGAAATCACATGTCAACTTAAGGGGGATGAACACTCCTTCTTAAATGGTTATGTCCAGGAATTTAAGTCTGTAGACAAAGAATAGTGAAAGTGAATAGTGAAAACATGAGCAAGAGGAATCTGAACCTTCCCCTTTCAAACATTACACAATCAATGACCTCATACCTGAATATGAATGTGATTACATGTTTGGAATTTTGGGACTGGAGAAATGAGCCTCCATGATATGTTTCACCCCTTCTCCCTTTGGCTCACACATAACCTTGAAAAATAATAACGTTTTTCTTACCACAAAAATGCTTAATAGTGAACTGGTATGGTTGGAGGGCTATAGACACCACTGGAGGATGCAGGCATTCTGATGTTGCATCGAGCTAGTGCATCCACCTTAGGGCTCAGTGGTCAGTCAGCAGCCTGAACTCCCTCCCCAGCAAGTAGTAGCATAGTAGTAGTAGTAGAATGATGACCTCTCCAATCTCGTCTTTGGTACGACTGCCTGGACGCATCCATCACTTGTACAGCCCCTTCAGTCAGATCTCTCTGACAGTCTCCTCTGCTGGAACAATGGTGCTGCAGAACCTCTGTCGATAAGTCTCTTCAGTAGCATTGTATTTGTTTGGTACTGCTGTTTTGATAGCTTCGTATGACTCTGACTGTTGTTGTTCATCCATGCCAGCATATGCTTCAAGGGCCCAAGGGTCAATAAAGTGACAACCGGGGCAACCCATTTTCCCTGCCTCCACCCCCATGCACTCAAACCGCACAGAGAAGCTCTCAGCATCCTCACCTTCTCTGATGTCTGGGATTCTCGGTTCTGATACATGAGAGGCTGGAGTTCGGTTAGGTGGATTATCAGGTCTCTGATCCAGTGGCATGGGCTGTCATGATGTCTCTGTGTCCATTGCACCAGAAGCTGTTTGGATTTGGTTACGGCCAGAACAAGATTTATTCAGTCCGTTTAGAACGACACATAAAGTTCCTCATCTCTTCCATGAAGCTAGTATCAACAGGTGGTGCCATTGGAGTACTCACTGTAGCCTCTTTTGGTTGCACCACTGGTCCTTAATCAATTGGTTTGGCGGCTACCAGAGAACAGTCAGATGGATCGGGAACAGAGATGACAACCCCTTTAACTGGAGGCCCCAACTCCATGCTCCCCTCACGCCAAACACTTTCTTGACTCCCCTGTTCAACTGGGTTCAGCCTGGTAGCTCAGCCTCTTCCACGACCACCTGGCATCATGGTCTACTTCACAGTTGTCAAATTCATAAAGGCATACCATACCACCACTGCCACCAAACAACTATAACTCATTTTGACTACATGGTTAAAATAAAATGAAGCATTATAGTCTGTAAAATTCAATAATGTTTAAAATACGTAGATTAACCTAAATTATAGTTTAGATTATGTAATGTTTTTAATTTAACCATAAATAATAGTGTTTTAATTATATTAATGCAACCCTGTTAATGTTGTACAACCCTGTTACTCTAATCACAGTAACAGGGCTGCAAGTAACAGGATTGCAAATCAATGCTAATGTTAGCTTTTTCTCAGGAATAGAAGCTATCTGTTTAGATAGCTGTTAGCATTTACCAAGAGGACAAACTCACATAAGTAAATAAGTACAGACTTTTTGTCAAGTATTTATCTTATTCTGGAAATATGCATAACAGGGTTGCGTGAGGTAGGTTGAGACATTCAAGCAAGGCTGACAATGTTATAAAAATATGAATAATAGAAGAGAGGAGATACCTTTGCTCTACCCATGCTGTTAGGAAAGTGTTTGATGATGTCACTTCTAGTGTGTCATGTGACTCACACTTTTCTTCTTCTTTTACCATGCTAAAAAGGTTAAGGTAACAGGGTTGCATGCAAGTTGTGGGACACAGGTTATTTGCATAATAATACTTATTTAAAATATTATGTTAATTAAAAAATATGTTTCCACATCTACAAGAGACATCTATGAACAAAATAATGCAAAAGAAAGTAGATTTAGGTGTCATTTTAACAGTTTTATCTGAGATTCAATTTGGTCACCAAGGGGGTGGGACAAGAGAAAACTAGCATTTTAGGGGTACTACAGACTTATTTGGTATTTTTTTAAAATATGTTCAAAAATTTTTTTCTCCAAGTTGATTTAGATTTGGTCTCAGGACAAGTCAAAGTTACACGACAACTGCATTAATTAGTATTTTGTAAATGGATTATTTGACATTTCTTGGGTGGGACGTAAAATGTCCTCCAATTCTGGAATGACCCATATAGGCAAGGCAACTTTATTTATATAGCACTTTTCATACACCAGGGCAATTCAAAGTGCTTTACAAAATAAAAAATACAGAGTGCAACAATGCACTTTTAAAAGAAATAGAGAATATAATAGAGATCATAAATAATAATAAATAATACAAAGTGACAGCACAGCTCATTTAAAACCCAGGCAAGACCTAGCTGTTCTTAGCCATCACTGGATAGAGTAAGCAATGTTAAATAAATATGTTTTTAACTTGGACTTAAAAACAGCTATGGTAGGGGGTTGTCTAATGTAACCTAGAATATTGTTCCAGGTTTGTGGTGCATAGCGGTGAAATGCTGCTTCACCATGTTTTGTTCCAACTTTTGGAACAATTAGTAGGACAGCCCCAGATTACCTAAGGGTTCTAGGGGGTTCATATGGCTCCAGCATGTCTAAGATGTAGCTGGGCCCAGAGCCACAGAGACATTTATAGACAAGTAACAACATTTTAAAATCAATTCTCTGGGGGACTGGTAGTCAATGTAAGGATTTTAGAATGTGTAATATGGTCATATTTTTTACTTCAGGACTCTAGCAGCAGCATTCTGAATCAGTTGGAGTTGTCTTAGCTCCGACGGAACCTCTCCCTCATAGCGGAGGGAGAGGTTCCGTAGGGGCTAGAGTTGTCTAAGCACTTTGCTTGAGAGTCCTGTGAGCACACCATTACAGTAATCCAGTCTACTGGGAACAAAAGCATGTATAAGTGTTTCTAGGTCTTGCTTGGACATAATTCCCCTGGGTCTTGCAATATTTTTAAGGTGATAATAGGCAGATGAAATTACAGATTTTATATGACTGTTAGTCTAGGACAACACCAAGATCTCTGACCTGACTCCTAGGTTTAAGAGACCAGGATTTAAAGAGATGTTGCCATGGTTTTGCACTTTTTCTGTTTTTCATTGTCTATGAGGTTGATAGAACTTCATTAAGCCCCCTGGTGGTGTTTTTATGGTGTTTTATGTCTTCTCTGGCTATTTTGAGTTTCTTCCTGGAGGCTGAAACCTTGTGGGTCAAACGTGCCAATAGAAAAACAGCGCTTTAATGACACAGTAGAAATATACCCTCCCCCTCCTTATCATAACACAACAGGTGTGGGCATGAGGAGGAGGAGGGACTAGGACAGGTGGGTGGTCTTGTAGGAGGAGGCGGAGGGACTGGTTCAGGTGGGAGGTGAGAACCAGGTATACTTAATGAAGTGTCCACATAAAAACATAATTTTAACACTTTCTGTACACTTTTTTGAAAAAAATCTTCCTCCTAGTATAACCATAATACCTGATGATCATGTTTTAGGGAGGGGGAAAAATCACTGAAAATCACGGCACCCCGTCTTTAAGGTGAGAGATTACTCTCTGTCTCTGCTTCTGTGGTCCAAAAACAATTAAATCAAATCTTGATTTGATTTAATCAAGATAAGAGTAAATCAAATAATATAAGATCCAGTAGAACTAGGACAGAGACATTGGCAGAGTTATTATTAAGGCGAATGTCATTTATAACCTTTCTGAGTGCAGTCTCAGTGCTATGATGGGGCCGAAATCCTGACTGAAACTTGTCAAAACAATTATTTAAAAGTAAAAAGTGACTCAATTGTTGATGAACAACCTTTTCAATCACTTTAGCTAAAAAGGGTAAGTTTGTTAGTACAGCAGCATCAAGGCTGCTCTTTTTAAGGAGAGGCTTGACAACTGCAGTTTTCAGGTCCCCAGGAAAAATGTCAGATTGAAGAGAACCATTCACAATATTTACTAGTTCTTTCACCAGACTGTCCAAAACAGCTTTGAAAAAACTAGTGGGTAAAACATCAAGGCAACAGGTAGATGAATTCAAACTGGAAACAATATCTTCAAGTATTTTGTCATCAATAATGTGTTGCTTCTGGAGGCCTATGGTAGTGATAAGATGGCCGTGTTTGACACTGAGGAGTTACAAGCATTCCTGATACCTTGAATCTTGTCATTAAAAAATGAGGCAAACTCATTACATTTGCTGGTGTTGACTAGTTCTGATGATATTAAAGTTGGAGGATTAGTTAGCCTGTCAAATGTAGCAAATAACATGCGTGAGTCGTTACTGTGCTTTTAGATGATCTCAGACAAATGTGATTGCCTGGCACTTTTCAATTTCATGTTAAAAATGTGTAGGTTTTCTTTATAAATTAAAAAAAATACGATTTCCGCCATTTCCGCTCCGCTTTTCGACATTCTCTTTTCTGGGCCCTTACTATATTAATATTAGAGAAGACTTATTGTGAGACCATTACCCACAGTGTAATGTGGTCCATGAACCAACTCTCCACCCAGATATGAAAACAATATTTACCATTACATGACATCTTCTGTTGAATCATCACCTTCACTTACTTTGGTTCTGCTAGAGCAGCTCTCCTCAGTCCCGTGATAAAGCGTCCATGATGGAAAGCCCGTCCACACTGGATGTGTTTGTCTTCCTGAGGGCAGGGAATCTCCTGTGAGCTACTCTCCATGTCGTGGATCACATGGCCGTTCACTGTGTGGGCATCCAGGCCCTCCACTGAACCTGAAGGAAACACCAGCGTCACGATGTTCATTCAAAAAACATTGAGGTTGAGGCAAAAGACATAGTTATAGAAATACATGGAAGATTACTGCAGGCATTTAACATTCAACATTAATATTTTCGATTTTACAACATTGAAGAGACGTCAACAAGATGAATATTAGTTTGCATTGTCAGTGCATCTCTCTCTATCTGTCTCTCTCTCCCTCTCTCTCTCTATCTCTCTCTCTCTCGTTGTCGTCCCCGTCATGGGTCATCCAGCTCCATCTCCATGTCCTCCACGCTGCGGGTGGAACCATGGCGCTTTACGGTTCTCCTGCTGCTAAGACACTCCGCTGCTTTTGTAGAAGATATGGACAACCATGTAGGCTTACAGTAGGCCGGCCTACTACTGTCTGTGGACTGTGTCAACTTGAGAAATGTTTCAATTCCACATAAAAAATAAGTTAAAGGATGACAATGAATAGTGATTGATAGAGTTAATCTCGTTATCTTAATTATCATAATTTGTCTAGTGTCCTAAACCTGCTTTAAATGTCAATTTAATATAATGGTGTCATATTGGTCTAATTCAGTCATGTTAAATGTGCTTCTGTACTCCTATTCTCTCTGTGTCTATGCAAGGTCAAACTAGCTACAGGCTTTCTGTGGCTATCTGTTGTTTAGAGAACACTATCTCGGTGTTCTTCTCCAATGCATAACCCGTCACGAAGTCACCACTGACCAGTGACCGGTCAGAGCCGAGGTCAACATGTTGACCCAGACATGTGGACGCTGTTTGTCCAAAGATAAACTGTCACACCATCATCATCATCTTCATCATCTACCATCCTCATCTTCATCATCTTCATCTGACAACAACTAGCATCATCACTCTCCACCAATGGCAGGATTACACCTCCGACGGCTGGACGCTTGATCTGTCTTCCATGATGTCATATGTTTATGTTAACGGACGCTGTTAAAGTCCAGTGCTTTCTCTGTTAAACTTCAGAGAGACGACGACCGATGATGCGTTAACACCTGTGACACTGTAACCTTCCATATCTCTCTGTCTGTTAATACAAGATATTTCACTACATCCAATGGCTGCCTGTGTTCGAGTCTGAATTTTCTTTGTCGCCTTTATGAAACATGTCTGGTACTTTGTGTGGGTGATAAGGAAAAAACAGCTCCATCTGTTGTCCAGGAATTGGATTAATGGGGTGGCTTACATTCTCGTTCTAAAATGAAACAAACACAAAACAAAGCACATTAAACATTTAAATCAAATCATATTTAAATCAAATATTCATCAAACTCCCCTCTATTTTACACCCTATATCTATAATATAGTGTGTCAGAGAATGAATTTGTCGATGAGAAAGAAAAAAAAATCAAACAAAAAATCAAGAGAAAAAAAAAAAAATTAAAAAAATATAATTAAAATATTTAAAATTAAAATATAACAATGAAAAATAAGGAATAAACATCTTTGTTCTGAAGAGTATATTGAAATGAGTACAGAAAAATAGCTGAAAGAATTAAAGCTTTCAAAAAGTAGCAGATCTACAAGCTCAAAAACATCTTAAGTTAAAATGATAAAATATTTTCAAAACTTTTAAAAGAAATCAAAATTACTTTATAATATTCTTAATATTATAGTTAATGTTTTCCAATATTTATATTAGAACATATTGAATCTTATTAGGGTTAATTTAACTGATCTATGTTTTAAATGGAATTCACTTGAGACTCAGTAGCTAACACTTCCTGCTGAAGGAATTATGGGTAATAGAGTCTAAGAGACCAGAAGGAATTATGGGTAATGGAGTCTAAGAGACCAGAGCGGCCATTTTGGATGAGCGAATGACGCTAAATGAATGATTTGTCACTGACATTATCCTTGGAAATTTCTACTTAGTTCTAACTGACTGGAGAATGACTGAAGATTGGACATAGCTGAATCGCTCACACACATAGAAGGGAGAAAAAGATAAACTCCTTTCGCTCCCTCACTCCCTCGCTCTCTCGCACACACACACCATAAACAACAGGCGCTCAACGAGACTATGCAAAGAGAGAAAGAGAGAGAGAGAGCCATTCAGTGTTCAAAGTTTTAAACTCAATCATTCATACACGTACAGAACATAGATATTTCAGCGACAAACTAATTTTGGAATGAGAAATATTTGAACAGAAGGTTCAAGCAAAGGAATATAAAATGTATTATTAAGGCATTTAAAACTTATTGTTAAAGCTCAATATATTAAATGGATGGATGGTTTAATCTACAGTGGTCAAAATAAAACCGGTCAAAGGTAAAAAATATATATATGCTCACCCCCCGCACTACCCCGGCCGGAGGTGGTGAGAGAAAGAGAGGCAGATAAGATAAAGATATAGATATTATTCGGTACAGATTACAACAGGCAACAAAGGGGAACAGGAGGGAACTTAAAGAGGTGGTGCCATGGTTTTGCACTTTTTCTGTTTTTCATGTGTTTATGAGGTTGATAGAACTTCATTAAGCCCCCCGGTGGTGTTTTTATGGTGTTTTATGTCTTCTCTGACTATTTGGAGTTTCTTCCTGGAGGCTGAAACCTTGAGGGTCAAAAGTGCCAATAGAGAAACAGGGGCATTGTGACATCACAATGCCATACCCTCCCCCTCATTATCATAACACAACAGGTGTGGGCATGAGGAGGAGGAGGGACTAGGACAGGTGGGTGGTGCTAAGGTGGTGGAGGAGGTGCTAAGGTGAGAACCAGGTATACTTAATGAACTGGAGGCGTGTCCACATAAAAACAACATTTTACACTTACTGTACACTTTTTTTTTTTTTGAAAAAAATCCTTACATAATAATACCTTATGATCAGGTTTTAAGGTTGAAAAATATCATGGCACTCCATCTTTAACAAACAAATAAATACTCATAGAGTAAAAGACAGTAATTAATCAAAGCATAAGCTCACAATGAATGCAGGACCCCATACGGGAGTGTCCGCTTTGTGAACTTAGGCTGTAATAAATAAGATAGCCTGGCATCTTGGGAACAAGCAATTTCCCTGTGTTCCATATATCAAATATAAATATTAATATATCATGTATATCCAGCAGCGCTACCGGTGTATACGGCCAGAAGTAAAGGCTAATGATGTGAACGTAATATATAAACACCTTTGTGGACCAAGACCTCGGAGGAAAACCCATAGGGTGAGCCGGGGAAATGGTGAGACAAATGTGTCTGTATAAATAAAGTATAATGAGTCCAATATATATATATATACATATACAGAACGGACCCTACCATCTGTGTGCAGCACATCAAAAGCAATCAAGCACATAAAACAATAAAACACTTTGACTGTGACAGAAGAAATCGCACCGAAAAAATACAGTCTGAAAACCGTGGAGGAGTAGTAGATAAAAATAGATTAGGGTGTTTGCACTACACTCTGAAACTTAGAAACGGAAAAAGGAATAACGACCTAAATAATTGACCACTGTATAAGATAAGATAATTTATGAGACATTCAGGAATGTCCTCCCAGGAATATAAGGTGATAAAACATTTTTACTTGACTGACTCCCTGGCGGAGCTGTGTTAAACAGTAATTTAAAAACAGGCTGATAATTATGAGACAAATCGTTCAGCGAAGACAATAAAATAAAAATAAATAAAAAGGTATACTCATCAGATCAAGGTTCACAGGGAGAAGTTATGTGGAGATCCCAATCACTGGACCATGGTAAAATAAAAAATAAAAATATATACTCATCAAATCAATGGTTCAGGGATCCCGACCCCGATGGCCGGAGCATGTGGAATTTGAGACATGTC
>NC_137605.1:48521149-48648290 GCF_963280865.1 Gymnoscopelus braueri
AAGTGAGGCTTGAACCGGCAACCTTGCAGTCATGAGGCACTCACTTAAGGGAGAAGCCATTGGACCAACAGACCAGACCTGTGAAAAAAGAGATAACACAGCAGCCGATCTACAAGCTCAGAAACACGTTGCTATCTGAAAAGTTGTGAGATTGTAGATTGGCTATTTTCACAATTTTGTCATATATTGCAAAAAATACTCTCTCCAAGAAGCATTTCATGTTACCTTTAACAGTTGCGCATGCATTCATTGATACAGTCATGTTTTGTGCGATACAATTGAAAAGTAGCCAGCAAGAGTTGAGGCTTGAACTGGTGACCTTGGATCCAGAGGCTGATGCTGAAGCGAGACGCCATTGGACCAACAGACCAGAACCAGTGAAAAAAGAATCCACACTAACACTAACACTAAGATCACTCGTTCACAAACCATTTACCAATAGAGAAATTGTATGTCTCCTCGAAACCGAAACCAGTGAAAGCAGCCGATCTACAAGCTCACAAAACGTTGCTATCTGAAAAGTTGTGAGATTGTAGATCGGCTATTTTCACAATGAAGTACGTCATACATTGAAAAAACATACTCTCAAATAAGCATTTCATGTTATCTTTGTCACCGTTTGCACATGTATTCATTGATACAGTCATGTTTTTTGCATTTCAACTTAAATGAGTCTGCATCAAGTGAGGCTTGAACCGGCAACCTTGCAGTCGTGAGGCACTCGCTTAAGGGAGAAGCCATTGGACCAACAGACAAGAACCTGTGAAAAGGGAGATCACACAGATGATACAGTTTCACGCAAATAGCTGAAAAATCCTGGGTTTAAGTGTTTTTCAAACTGCTCAAAATTGCGGACAATCTAAGGGCGGAGCTTACTGGTCAACGTGATACATGTGTTCCTCATGAGTCAAGGCACATGTGTAAGCAGGTTTAATGGCTGTCGGCCAAACGAGGCATGACTTTTGCCTGTTTAAAGTTTGCATTTTCAAAAAATCGCTATAGCGCCCCCCTTTGACCAATTGGAGTAAGATTGGTTTCAGTGATATTTGGAATGACCCTCAACATTACCGCAAAGTTTCAAAGAAATGTGAGTCTGCATGTATGTGTTAGGGGCAGATGAATAATTGTCATAAAACTGCAATATTCATTGGCTCATTAAAGCTTTATTTTTTTACTTATGGAAAATCTTTGCTGCTTGTTTGTCGGCATAGGTCCAAAGTTCATGTGTAAAACGTTTCGTGCAGATTACTCAAAAATCCCAGGAGGAGGGCAAACAGGGCATGAGTTGTACCTGTTCAAAGTTGGCGTTTTCAATTGAGTGCTATAGCGCCACCTTTTGACGAAAGATTGTGAGATTTATTTCTTGATAGTTTTTCATGACCATCTACCATATGGCCGAGTTTCGTAAAAAGCGACAGCACGGTTCAGCCAGAACTGCGAAAAGTGGCAGAAACAGAATACTGCCAATCTTAAAACAGGTCCAGAGCTGAGCTCTGGCCCCGTAATGAAAGTGAAAGTGTAGAGATGCAATAAGGGTCCAAAAAGGCCCTATGGCCTTGGCCCCTTAACAAAACAATTCACAGGAGGCAGGCAGTGATCGCCCCATGTGCACAGTGCACACGCCCTCACCACCACCTCGTACAATTCAGCAGACAAAGTCTCAGTCTCAAGCCCCATCCCCCTGTTTCACCATCCTATATAGACCCTGTGCATTAATATTTGTGTGCAGGACGAGATTCTTTGCAAGGAACACCAACTGATTAACCATGTCTGGCTTCAGACTTGTTGTCGTCGTTGTTTGCAGCTCCATTAGACTAGTGGAATGTCAAACTACCACACCACCTGCCACACGTAAGAATTAATAATAAATGTATAGATATGTATTTATTTATTTATTCATTACGGGGCCAGAGCTCAGCTCTGGACCTGTTTTATTATTGTAGGTATTCTTCTGTTTCCGCCACTTTTCGCAGTTCTGGGTGAACCGTGCTGTCGCTTTTTACGAAACTCGGCCATATGGTAGATGGTCATGAAAAACTATCAAGAAATAAATCTCACAATCTTTCGTCAAAAGGTGGCGCTATAGCACTCAATTTAAAATGCCAACTTTGAACAGGTACAACTCATGCCCTGTTTGACCTACAGCCATAAAACTTCAATACACACATGCGTCTACTCATGATGAACAACTTTAACCCTCTGACTTTTGACCTCTGACCTTTAGATCTCCCACCATTTTGAATTATATGAAAAACAGTTAAAACCTATCTCCTCCTGGGATTTTTGAGTAATCTGCACGAAACGTTTTACACATGAACTTTGGACCTTTGCCGACAAACAAGCAGCGAGGATTTTCCATAAGTGAAAAAATGAAGCTTTAATGAGCCAATGAATATTGCAGTTTTATGACAATTATTCATCTGCCCTTAACACATACATGCAGACTCACATTTCTTTGAAACTTTGCGGTAATGTTGAGGGTCATTCCAAATATTACTGAAACCAATCTTACTCCAATTGGTCAAAGGGGGGCGCTATAGCGATTTTTTGAAAGTGCAAACTTTAAACAGGCAAAAGTCATGCCTCGTTTGGCCGACAGCCATTAAACCTGTTTACACATGTGCCTTGACTCATGAGGAACACATGTATCACGTTGACCAGTAAGCTCCGCCCTTAGATTGTCCGCAATTTTGAGCAGTTTGAAAAACACTTAAACCCAGGATTTTTCAGTTATTTGCGTGAAATGGTATCATCTGTCTGACCTCCGTTTTCACTGTATCAGGTCTGTTGGTCCAATGGCTTCCCGCTTAAGTGAATGTTTCACATCATCAAGGTTGCCGGTTCAAGCCTCACTTGGTGGAGACTTCATTTAAAGTGCATTGCAAACAACAAGACTGTATTAATGAATACATATGCAATTGATAAAGATAACATTAATTGCTTATCTGAGAAGGTCTGTTTTTGCAATGTATGACATACTTCATTCTGAAAATAGCCGATCTACAATCTCAAAACTTTTCAGATAGCAACGTGTTTCTGAGCTTGTAGATCGGCTGCTTTCACTGGTTCATTTTTATCTTCAACAGACAACCTTAGCCTGGACAAAGCTATAGCACTATAGGTAGTGTTGCAGCCTGTCAATCCGAAGGTTGAGGGTTCGATTCCTGTTAATGGCAATAGGTTGAGATGTCCAATCAATCCATTCTGCTTCCATCTCTCTCTCTCTCTTCAATCTATTATGTTTCCATGTCTCTCTCTCTCTTCAATCTATTCTGTTTCCATGTCTCTCTCTCTCTCTCTCTTCAATCTATTCCGTTTCCATGTCTCCCTCTTCAATCTATTCCATTTCCATGTCTCTCTCTCTCTCTCTCTTGAGGGGCGGCCATAGCTGAGTGGTTAGTGAGCCAGCCTAGGGAGCCAGAGGCCCTAGTTGCCCCAGGTACGATTCCAGGCCAGGCCAGCAAATGAAATTTGTCCCTGAGCAAGACTCTTAACCCCTAATTGCTCACAGGCCCTCATTGGAAACAAGACCGCAAGGACTTTCATGAACGGACCTGTTAAAGGAATTATCCTTATCTCTTCAATCTATTCCGTTTCCATGTCTCTCTCCCTCTCTCTCCAATCTACAATCTCACAACTTTTCAGATAGCAACGTGTTTCTGAGGTTGTAGGTCGGCTGCTTTCACTGGTTCACTTTTATCTTCAACAGACAACCTCAATCTGTACAAAGCTATAGCACTATAGGTAGTGTTGCAGCCTGTCAATGGGATGTCCATTCAATCCGTTCTGCTTCCATCTCTCTCTCTCTTCAGTCTATTATGTTTCCATGTCTCTCTCTCTCTCTTCAATCTATTCCGTTTCCATGTCTCTCTCACTCTCTCTCTCTTCAATCTATTCAGTTTCCATGTCTCTCTCTCTCTCTTCAATCTATTCCGTTTCCAAGTCTCTCTCTTCTCTCTTTCTCTTCAATCTATTCAGTTTCTCTCTCTCTCTCTTTCTCTTCAATCTATTCCGTTTCTCTCTCTCTCTCTCTCTCTCTCTCTCTCTCTCTCTCTCTCTCTCTCTTCAATCTATTCCGATTCTCTCTCTCTCTCTCTCTCTTTCTCTTCAATCTATTCCGTTTCTCTCTCTCTCTCTTTCTCTTCAATCTATTCTGTTTCTCTCTCTCTCTTTCTCTTCAATCTATTCCGTTTCTCTCTCTCTCTCTCTTTCTCTTCAATCTATTCTGTTTATCTCTCTCTCTCTTCAATCTATTCCGTCTCTCTCTCTCTCTTCAATCTATTCCGTCTCTCTCTCTCTCTCTCTCTCTCTCTCTCTCTCTCTCTCTCTCTCTCTCTCTCTCTCTCTCTCTCTCTCTCTCATAATTATGTTCTTTTAGAAAGTGAGCAACAGCAACAGTCCACCTGGCCTATTCCCATGGATTGTATCTACCCACTTCACCTGCTGTCATTCCCTCTCAATCCATAATCACACCTGCCCTCACTCACTCCTCATTAGTCTCTCTCTCTCTCTCTCTCTCTCTCTCTCTCTCTCTCTCTCTCTCTCTCTCTCTCTCTCTCTCTCTATTCCCTGGCCCCGCTTATCGCTGCTTGCAGCTATATTTATATTTAATATTCTCTCACTGTAGTGTCACACATTTGGTTCCTGTTTAGAAAGAATTGGAAATATAATGAATAGTCTAAATGATAATAAAAATCACACCCAGTGTGAAGTGGGCGGTGTGGTCACAGTGGTCATCACAGTGATGGAAGTTCACTTAAAGAAAAGTAATATTTCTGAAGTGGGTGGTGCTATTTATTAACAATAAACAATAAATAAACAATGGTTGGTCCACAATGGGTGATTCACAATGTGTTTTTTTTAAGTGCATGGTCCTATTTATAGGGATATGCACATGTGTCATGTGTTTCACTAGCCAATCACAGTCCTGAATAGAGTCAGACAATAAAGTCAGCCAATCATATTACAGCTAGCATTGAATGTGTAGGGGTTAGGGGTGTACAATGGTGGCCAATCACGGTGCAGGGTTAGGGGGGTACAATGGTGGCCAGTGATTTGCATTGAATGTGTAGGGGTTAGGGGTGTAGGGGGGTACAATGGTGGCTAATCACAGTGCAGCGAATGTCGATGTCCAAACCTCACATGTAGGGGCGGTTGCACCGCCCAAAAATGTACCTTCATGCATAAGTGAGAGTATGATAGACAAGTATATTTAATCACACTTGAATGTTACAAATATATCAGCAAGCTTACACAGTAGGACGCGTAATAACCACTTGTTTATTATGGATAATATATGAACGTATGAAATAAACTCTGTCTCCAGTCTTTGAGGTGACCTCAAGGTCGATGACCTCAAGGTCATAGGTCGCAGGCCATTTGGTTGGAAGCAGAGCTCTACCTGTGACAGCTAACTGTCACCACCTGCAAATCATGGCTAATTTGTAGTTTAAATCTGTCCCAAGTTTTTGTCCTGATGTCAAGTTTCCATTTCAGCAACGTTCCATTTCACTCCTAGACAGTGGGTCTAGGAAACTCTGTGTGTATGTGTGTGCACATCAGTATATCTGTGCGTGCACGCGTGTGTGTGCGGTTCACGTAGTCTATAGGGTGTTTAAAAGGAGCTGTTAGGGGCATTTGACCTCTGGGGTCAACCTTCTCCTTGGCAATGCTCCTCCATATTATGCTTGTGGAGTTGTGTTCATATGCATCAGCAAAAATAGAGGCCCAGTTTGGATCAGAGAATGGTTTGATCATAGTGGAAAAATCAATTGATAAACCCCACCATAGTTATTACATAATGCATTATAGACATGGGCTTCATAGGAAGTGTTACCCGATTTTCTGGAACATCTACAGCATGAAGTAAATTAATGGAAAATTAATTTAAATAACTACATTAATTTAAACGTAATTCATGGCAATGAATTACGTTAAAATCTTTACACACTGCATACACAATCACAGCTTTCGAAGAGAAGCGGAATCTGTGCTAATGACTAGGACTGATATGGCCCTTTAAGAAGCCAAATGTCTGTTGCCTTCAACTGTGTGATACATAGGACCACAATGGAAACAATTCCCCAGGACTTTTTTGTGTTATCCTTATAGCCTTAATGTCTGAGTGTATCTTGTGCTGTTTACATTTCTGACTAATAAAGTATTCAATCAATCAATCAATCACTTGTTTTGTTTGAGATTCAGTGTAAATGGTCGTGAATCAACTGCTGACATCCCACCTTGGTTCTCATTCGTCACTGAACTGTCAATCTGGCTAAATTGATTAATTCATTTCGCTGTGGGAAGGATGGGCGTCTACAAGTGACCGCAGCCTCTGGTCTGAGAGGCACGAGGAGAGAGAAAAAAAAAGTCTGGCATGTGGTTGGTCTAATCTTCTTGATTACAGTAAAAAGAACACACTTAAAATGACACATTAAAAAAAAATATATAAAACCTACTTTACATCAGATTATTCAAAGCATTACTTGTGTCTCATCTGAGTAAAAATGATGATACATTTGTGTCCACGGTGGTCTAAATGACTGTAAAAGGCACGTTGAGGTGAGTAAAATCAAGCCATGTCAAGCTAGCAGCAATGTTTAACAATAGCAGTTTAACCTTTAAAAAATGGGAGGGGAGTGTCTGATTAAAAGAATATCAAATATTGAAATAATGCATCAAGGAACTTCAAAACTGTCTGGGGTACACAATTTTGTCTTAGGTAATATTTGACTATTTGTGAAATGGGACATTCTGCGTATGAGTAATTTTACTTTTAGTATTTTTTAAGCCAATACTTTTGTACTTTTACTCCAGTAAATTTTGATTAGGGCACGGTCACACCAAAATATGGTTGCCCGCTGTTAAACTCAGGTTGTGTGCGGCCGACAGTTTTTTGCAGTCAGTATTGTATGGCACTAGAAGTTCTGCCCGCTACGCGGGCAGAATTCTAGTACACCCCCCCTACCCCCCCCCCCTAACCCCCCCAAAGAAAATGTCGTTTGGGGGTACAAAATCATGGGATAAAATAAATAAATAATAATAACCCAGAGGGTCGACGCATGCGCAGTGCGCAGCTTTGTGTTTTTTCATGAAGCTGGTTGCTTGTTGCTCGCGCACGATCTGGCAACAGCGGTGCATACGCATGCGCAGTGCGCAGTTTGTTTGTTTTTCCCGTTGATTTTTACCTTTTACCTTTTACCTTACAGCCAGTCTGCGGATTGTAGTATAGATGTATCAGCAGGCGTACAGAGCGCATAAACGCAAGATGTGCGCGACACACAGAAAGATGCGCAAGACCATGAAGCCACACATTTGCATTGACAAAGCATTGGCAGATTCCGCCCCATAGCTAAAATAAAAGTGCGGTGTGACTGCCATTACAGGACTTTTACTTGTAAGGGCACGGTCACACCGAAGTTTAATTCTACCTATGGGGGTGGATTCTGCCAATACTTTTCAATGGGAATGGAGTGGTTTCTTGACATTTGCAGATTTCTGCAAAAAAAAACTCTACGTTCCCATTGAAAAACAATTTCAGAATCCACCCTCATACAGTAGGTAGAATTAAACTTCAGTGTGGCCGTGCCCTAACAGAGTACTCCTACATTGTGGTATTGATACATTTACTTAAGTAAAAGATGTGAATACTTCACAATTAAAATGACAACTTCCACAAATGTATCTGGCAAGACATGCTGTGATGACACCCCAGCACCCTGCTTGTTATGCTATTTTTATACCATAGCCACTGACATGGACCGATGGACAAACACCACATAACAAGACACACTATCAAGTTTCCTGGGAATGTATTGGCTACAAGGGTGCTATTGGAATGGCCTCTAAAGTCCTTTAAGGGCTATTCCTACTTTTACCTTCTGCATAGCTTGCAATTAACAGCCAATATAAGCATGCGGAGACGGTTAACACAGAACCCATTGCAGAGGAGTTCAGAGTTCCATTAGGTGGTGAGTGAGACTTCATGGTCATATAAATGTCTTAGAGATGTTAGTTATTCATAGTCATAAATGTTTTAGAGGTGTTAGCTATTCCTAGTCATATACATCTATTAGACATGTTTTTTTAACCTGACTCCGTACATAGTGCCACATAACTACACACATGACCCGAGGTTACACATAATGAGTGAGCAGCATAATTGATGTTATAGTGTACAGATTGAAATGATTGATTGTGTGTTCTTGTATTTATAATGATATGGTTTGGGCCAGATTGGAATGTCCTTTTGTTCATTCATTTCTATTTAGACATTTCAATTATGTTATGATTATATAAATAATAATTTGCAATGCTTGTACTTTTACATCTACAAGACTAGAGTTATTATTATTATTATTTTAAAGTAGCAATATGTTTTACTTGAGTACAGTTTGGCTAGTCTACCCACTTCTGACTGTAACATTAATTCATATAATGGAATCAAAGTGTATTAGAACGACGAAGAATACCTCGCACCGCTTCAATACTTCATAAAAAGAAACAAGAAACATGGCTGTAATGACAAAAAAAAACAACTTGGTGAAATTAGGAATGGCTAATAACAAACACACAAAAGAAAATAACCGAATGGGCAAGCAGCATTTCATTTAATTGCATGTAATAATATTGAAATGGATCACTGTTTTCAGATGTGGAACTAATAAGAACTTATGCAGTGGTGTGTGCCAAGAATGAACATTAGGATTCAAATCTAATTTAATTCATGAATATAAATTGTATTGAATCATTCAACTCGTGTTAATGTCCTAAAAATGATGTATTTCTTTCACACTTAAGGGTTGCACACAAGGTTCCACTGCTACTGGTAGAGGGGAAAAGTAAGTGTGTCATAATGTTTCTATTAAACCTACACTAAGCTATAACCATAAGAATAGTCCTACAAGTATCTACAAGGATCTCAAGTCCGCCAAAGGCATCAACACCATCTATTTGTCTGTCTACAGAAAGCCGCCACCATGAGTACGGACGCAGAGATGGAGCAGTATGGCCCGGCCGCCATTTACCTCCGTAAGCCAGAGAAGGAGAGAATGGAGGCTCAAAGTTCGCCCTTTGATGCCAAATCTGCAGCATTTGTAACTGATGTTAAGGAGCTGTACGTCAAGTGTAAAATCCTAAAGAAGGACGGTGGCAAAGTCACTGTGGAAACGCTCATTACGAAGGAGGTACGTAGGTAGAGGTGGATCTGAAATAAAATAGTGACACAGTACAACTGTAATTGCAAGAAATTCTAAAGTTGTGTTTTTATTTTTAGGAAAAAACTGTGCCTGAGGCTGATGTCACCCCTATGAACCCTCCCAAGTATGATAAAATTGAGGATATGGCCATGATGACCCACCTCACTGAAGCCACTGTCCTGTATAACCTCAAAGAGCGTTATGCAGCATGGATGATCTATGTAAGGTTTTCTACATGCTGAGAACAGTACAGTATTGCACCTGTCGATAGCAAAGAAAGAAAAATACAGAGCACACGTTATATCATCAAGTGAAATCCATAAAATGACAGATTCAAACAAACTCATGGTTCTGAAGTTAACTTGCTCATTAGTTGATGCCACTTGCAACTCGTGACTGTAATCCCTGCTCTAGTGATCCGTTGTCCCAGATATGTGGCATGCTCAGTGCTATGTTGTATGATGTTAATGTTCTCTCTCTTCTCCCCTTCAGACCTACTCTGGCTTGTTTTGTGCAACTGTGAACCCCTACAAGTGGCTCCCAGTGTATGACCAGGAGGTTGTAAATGCCTACAGAGGCAAGAAGCGTATTGAGGCTCCACCCCACATCTACTCTGTCTCTGACAACGCTTATCAGTTCATGCTGATGGGTACGTACTAGTCAGGACAATGTAAAAAAAATAATATATATATATATAACTATAATTTTTTTGTGCTGTATCCATGACTAAAAGTTTGCTTTACATTCTACAGATAAAGAGAACCAGTCTGTCCTGATCACGTAAGTTTCCCATCTAATAGGCATTAAAAAAGCAACATTGACCACAAATTCACTAACTGCATTTCTCTAAATGTATGCATTTATAAACAGTGGAGAATCCGGTGCTGGAAAGACTGTGAACACCAAGCGTGTCATCCAGTACTTTGCAACAGCTAGTTCTGGTGGAGATAAATCGGCGGCCGGTAAAATCAAGGTATGTGTACAGGTTTTTAACAAAAAAATAAATAAAATTGAACATAAAGCATTTATAATATAGCAATTCAAATTTTAAATTGGTCGATGTCTAAAACATTCTAGGGGTCACTGGAGGATCAAATTATTGCAGCCAATCCCTTGCTGGAGTCCTATGGTAATGCCAAGACTGTGAGGAATGACAACTCCTCTCGCTTTGTAAGTATAAATAATGACATTTTATGAGAAAACCTGCAATAATTCCACAGTGTAGATGCAACTAATCGTTGTATATCAAACAGGGTAAATTCATCAGAATCCATTTCGGCACAACGGGTAAACTGGCCAGTGCTGATATTGAGACATGTAAGTATGAAGTTCATGGATGATAAATTATGCGTTAATTTGAGGATTACATTTTGAATTATGTACAACCCATATAGATTATTATTTTAACAATTATAATTGTAATTATAATTATAATTATAATTATAATCATAATTATAATTATAATTATAATTATAATTATAATTATAATTATAATTATAATTATAATTTATTTTATATTATTATCATTAGTATGAGTTATGTAAAACCCATATAGATCTGCTGGAGAAGTCTAGAGTGACCTATCAGCTTCCTGCAGAGAGAGGTTACCACATCTTTTTCCAGATGATGACCAACCACAAACCTGAGATTATTGGTAAGTGGAATTACTGATGATGCATTGAGAACATAAATTAATGAATAAAAACACATGTTCACCCTTTTTAATCCCTTTTAAGAAATGTGTCTGATCACCTCCAACCCCTACGACTTCCCGTTGATCAGCATGGGTCAGATCACTGTGGCCAGCATTAACGACAAGGAGGAGCTGGACGCTACTGATGTCAGTGAACATATTTGTTTCTTTCTAATACTCACTAGTGTGGACTGCAGTCAGTTGCTCTGCAAAATGTATTTTATAAAGCATTGGTTCTCAAAGTTTTCAGGCAGTGACCCCCCAAAATAATCCTATTTGAACTGGGGACCCCCCCATCCTTACAAGCACTTGGAATTGTAGCAGTTGAGGCATTACATTTAGTTTGACTCGGTTCCACAGATAAATATTGTGAAAATAGCCGATCTACATGTTTTCACATTCTTTGACTCTTTCTTAGGTAATATTCGACAATTTGGCCAATTTTTGACAATTTGTATAGTATAGTGTCTTGATTACTTATTTGTTTTATTTCAACTTATTTATTGTATAGGTCTTAAAAGTCCTTAAATTGTCACTTTAGAAATGTGCAGATACCATGTATATACACTTACAGTATACTGTACATTGGTTTGTTAACTGTTGAGTTGTACACAGTTCTAAATGATGTTTGTTAATCAATGCTTAATCTTAATCTTTTGAATACTTCTCTGCTTATCGACAACAGGATGCCATTGACGTCCTGGGCTTCAACGGTGAGGAAAAACAGATGATCTACAAGTTCACCGGTGCAGTGATGCATCATGGTGTCATGAGGTTCAAACAGAAGCAGCGTGAAGAACAGGCAGAACCTGACGGCACGGAGGGTGAGCTAATCTTTATTATTAGTATTATTAGTATTATTATTATTATTAGTATTATTATAATGTATCATTAACATGGAGGGTTAGCTGCATCTTGAACTAAGGAATGAAAGTAATGCATACTTTGTCACAAGTATTGTATTTACTTATATTCTAAATGGACTAAGCTAAATATATTGTCAATATATTTCCTTTTTTTTTTTTAAATATATTTTACCGTTTACGGTGGCACGGTGGCGCAGTCGGTAGCGCTGTCGCCTCACAGCGAGAAGGTCCTGGGTTCGATTCCCACTGTGGGCGCTGGGGGCGTGTTCTCTCCTCCACGTCATCAGTGCCCATACCCTAGGTGGGGTTGGCGAAAGGGCCGTTCTGTGTGGAATTTGCATGTTCTCCCTGTGTCCCCTATGGTAAATAAACGTGTTCCTTCCACGCGCTACACCCTTCCGGGGAAACTCCACCCTGTCAGGTGATAAGAAGCGTTCTGCTCACTCCTCATGCATTGAAGGAAGCATGTGCTCAGTTCGGGGCTCTCCCCAAGCTGGCGGGAGAGTAGCACCCAGGATAAAAGCTTAGGCAATGGACCCTTCGCTAAGCCCCACCCACTCCACTCTGTGACTAGTGGTGCGAAGTTAGTCACACCCAGGCCTGGCAGCGCCTAGCAAGCTCTGCTTCTCACCCATTGACTTGCATGTTAACTGATGGCTTTTCCCCTTAAAAATAATCGATCATTTCAGGAGCAAGAGCTTCAAAATCTCTTCTAAATGTAGTCAACAAGGCCTGCAGTAGGCTATGCACTGGAAAAATTTGCATGACATTATTTCAATAAACTAAAAACATGGGAAATGTTAGAGGGAGTAACAGCCATGGATACACGACGGTCGACTGTCACGACCGTCATGGATGAACTTCAACCTGGTGTTTGCACTTTCTCCATTTATGGCCCGTACATCTACATAAACGTTCATATTTCAAATATAAAGTGCTCATCCAATGGCCACGGATGTTACATTTATGTACGGGCTCTCAGAAGTACCCGTATCATCCGTATTGTTCAATAAAAAGCATTTGAATCTGATCGGTGGCTATTTTCTCCATATGCTTTCAACTGAGCGACCCTATCGGTTGGTACAGTAGGTGTATTGCACTCTGATACATTATGAAAAAATGGCCACTGATCGGATTAACATGCGTTTTATTGAACAATACAGAATATACGGGCACTTTTGAGAGTCCCGTGCATAATTGTAACATCCGTGGCCATGGGGTAAGCACTTTATATTTGAAATATGAACTTTTATATAGATGGAGAAAGTGCAAACACCAGGCTGAAGTTCATCCATGACTGTAACAGGATTTCATGTACCGCAGGGTAAGACTGCAGTAGCAGTTAATAAATAGACGAACAAATGAATTAATATACTTTAACGTGCGGAATCTGAAACAGGCAGCGCTGTGATTCTGAATTGTGTTACGATTGCGGTGATTAGTAGCCTATTATTGACACCACCTGGGCGAGTGAGTCATGTAACTTTCCTGACGTTAAGCTGTGTACGTGTTCAACAACACAGCCATGCAGCCTTAAGTGCAGATTTCAGCTTGGGAAAAGCAGCCTCCAACGGGTTTGGGTACGTGGCTCATAGTCACCATTGCGTTATCGTGGTATTCCTATTCTTGCTATTATGTTGCAAATGATTGTGTGTGTGCGGGCGAAATAACATTGACAGCTATGGCGGGTGACGAAAGCTTGCCAGACCTATGCCAGGCTAACAACGGTTGCTAAGCTGGCATTGGACAATCGCTTTTGGGGTGGGGTTTAGCGAAGGGTCCATTGGCACGGGGTAAATAAAATGGGTTACAAAAATCGTGGGATAAAAAACTATATATATATATATATATATATATATATATATATATATATATATATATATATATATATATATATATATATTATACTGTTTAGACTGATGATTATTTGGTTTACCTATGATCCTAGATCATTATTTCTATGCATTTGACGTATTAACTCGTGTTTACCTTGCTTACTAAGTAAGTCGTTCTCTGGATTAAGAGCGTCTGCTAAATGCCTAAATTGTAAATTGCAAATTGTATGAACATTTCAGAGGCTGACAAGATTGGCTACCTGTTGGGTGTAAACTCAGCAGAGATGCTTAAGGCGTATTGCTACCCCAGAGTGAAAGTCGGAAACGAGTATGTCACTAAGGGACAAACTGTGCCACAGGTGAGTAAATTACATTAATTCCATGTTCTGATTTCATACACACCTTATATTCTCAACACAGCATACCATAAGAACTCTAATATCTTTTTGAGTTGTGTCTTAAATCAGCTTCTGTAGATAAAATGCACCTCCAACATTATTCAAAGTAATTTCTATTTATTTATTAAATATATGAAGAGCATACAAAATATACAACTCTGCAGAAACATGTGCAGTTCAATGCACCTCTGATGTATTATTTTAACAGTATCGTTATACCTTATATAATTATTTAAAAAAAACACTACACCATACAACCCCACTCAGATCAGCTAACACAGGGAAGCTGTTAGAACCTTCCCGAAAACACCCGGGACAGACTCTTCTCCCCTCTGGCTTCCAAACTGTGGAACAAACTCCCATTGCAGTTAGAACTGCAGACTCACTCCCAATCTTCTGCCGTAATCTCACATCTGAAGACTCACCTCTTCAGACTTCACCTTAGCCCGTATCAGTTGCCTTAGCCTTGACGACCTTGCAGGCTTATGCAAAGGCTAAAATGTAATTTAGATAGCACTAGTCCATACACATGGGAGGATATGCGCCCGCCCCCCCCGCACACGTCCCGTTGCGTCTCGAACCCCCGACCCGCGATGGCTGTGTGCAAATTCAGATGAACTGCTCCAGCCACTGAGGAGAACCAGGCAGAACCAATTTTGGCCTCACCACTACACCACCAGTTTGTCAAATTATAGGAGGATGTTATGTAGACAGATGCCAGGTTCATTTGTAGACCTGGCATCCTATAGTGTGTATAGTTTCAATGTATCCTACAGATTATTGATTGTTTTGATATTATACTGTTTAGAGTCTGACTGATGATGGTTCTTGATTTATCTATGATCCTAGATTGCTATACATTTGATGTATTACCTCGTATTTTCCTTGCTTACTGTAAATCACTCTGGATTAAGAGTGTCTGCTAAATGCCTGAATTCTTAATTGTAAATTGTGTAATTCACACCCCTACCTACTGTATGTCCTTAGGTAATGAACTCAGTCGGTGCCTTGGCCAAGTCCCTCTATGAGAAGGAGTTCTTCTGGATGGTCATTAGGATCAACGAGATGCTGGACACCAAGCAGCAGAGAAACTCCTACATTGGTGTGCTGGACATCGCTGGTTTTGAAATCTTTGATGTAAGCATGGACTTTTTTTAAGTGGGAGACTAATTATTTTTGTCACAATTACACAATTACAAGAGATTGGGCTAATGATATTTCCACTTACAGTTCAACACCCTGGAGCAGCTGTGCATCAACTTCACCAATGAGAAACTGCAACAGTTTTTCAACCACACCATGTTTGTTCTGGAACAAGAAGAGTACAAAAAAGAAGGCATCCCCTGGGATCTCATTGACTTCGGCATGGACCTGGCTATCTGCATTGAGCTCATTGAGAAGGTATGTACATGGACTTGGCTGTCTGCATTGAGCTCATTGAGAGGGTATACTATTATTATTGTGGGCTTGGCGAGCACACTATAGATATCTTCACTATTTATTTATTCTCCCCCAAAAGTATGGCACCTCAAACTTTAAAAAATCCAACTTACTGTGGACACGTGTGCTTTTATTTTTGAAATTATTTGTAGTTTTTGAAATATTTAACTTAAGCACCCAATGCATTTCCAATGGGTTTTGCTAGTGGGGAGAGAGAAGGACAGAGGAGAAATGCCCCGTGTTTTCGTAAAGTCACTGTGGCCGCATTGTTTACACTACAGACATGCTTTTTACATCACCAAGATCGCACAGGTCTGCTCTCCAATTTAATCCAAAGATCTAAGCTGTGCGATGTACACATTTTGAGATAAGACCATTAATATAAACCAATGCACCTACACACTCTAGCAATCAGTAGCAGCTGGTGCTACCTAATCTGTCAGTCATGGCTGTCAGGCAGTGGTGCTGCAAAGTAACTAAGTATATTTACTCAAGTACTATGCAAGTGCTTACCATGCACGGTTTAATTTTGAGGTACTTTTACTTTCCTTTCCTTTTTTGTTACTTCTACTCCACTACAATGACAGCATTTGACAGCTTTAGTTACTTGTTACTTTGCAGAATTTATTATTAATACAAAACCTACAGTAACCACACACAACATTGAGTACTTTTACTTTGGTACTCAAAGTATATTTTGATGCTAAAACGTTTGTACACTGCAAGCTCCGACCCCCCCCCCCACTCACACACACCCCATATACTCCACTGCCACTCCACCAGGCGCTCCCAATCTGATCAACCGGAGGCCAGTCTGCACCCACACACAACGCAAAGACAGAGATACAGAGAGTAAAACTGAATTTGTACTTTTTATAACTACATTTTTTTGGCTTTAAAGCGAGCCCACATTGTTTCTTTATAGGAACAATATTTTCTAGTTATATTATTATATATTATCATGGACCTGGCTATCTGCATTGAGCTCATTGAGAAGGTATGTACATGGACTTCGCTGTCTGCATTGAGCTCGTTGAGAAGGTATACTTTTATTATTAGTGTAGGGCAACCAGACTATAGTAATCCTTACACTTTATTATTATTGTAGATAAACTTTATTTTGCACCGCATCTCCTCCCACAGTTTATTTTTCCCAATTTAGTGCCATATGCCAAAATGACCGGTCTCACCGGGAATCGTGTGCTTGTATTTTGCTAAGAGATTGGTTGCATAGTTTTATTGATATTGATTTATTAGTGCATTAAATTTCCCCATCCACTTTAATGAAAAAGTGAAAAAACTCAAATTCAAGTATTTTTTTCTCAGAAACCGTAAGAGCTACAGTAGAGTTACCAGATTTGGAGGGGAGGTTCATAATTTAGTCCGAAATTATTGAAAAAATAATTACACTAATCGGCCACATGGTGGCGCTATAACAGCCCCCTTTACGTTTTGGCCTATAACTCTTGAACCGTAGGTCGTAAAATCAAAATTTCTTGGGTCATGACGCAACTCCCCATATAGGCCACGCCCATTTGCGTCAGGACAGATTTTCCGCCATTTTGAATTTTCTTCAAAACACACTTTTAGCTCCTCTTCCCATATATTTTGTCCAAATTTCACAAAAATCGGTACACATGATCTCTGGACCCATGCGATAATCTGGACCGAAACAGAATTTTGATAGTCCATACCGTTCGTCCGTAAATGGCTTCCAAAGTTAGCGGGAGGGGCCCGTTTTACAAAAAAGCCCACAAATCACGAACAAAACGTCCAGTCAATCCCAAATTTAAATCACATGTCAAGTGTGGTTTACTCAACAAATCCCCAAAATAATTTCCACTTTGATCCGTAGGGGGCGCCATAGGGGGCGCCACAAATGCTCAAAATGTAACCTTTTGATGCAAAAAACATATTTTGGGGGACCAATCCTCTCAAAATGAAACGCAAGTGATCTCAGGAGTTGCGTGACAATGTAATTGGCGCAGCCTCCGACGGTATTCCTCCCAGCGTATTCCTCGAGTCCCAGCGGCAGCGACCCGCGACTCGCGTCGGCGCAACCACACTCTGCAATTGCCCTGAATTGCGACGCGTCTAGTTATATTATATTATTATATTTTATCATGGACCTGGCTGTCTGCATTGAGCTCATTGAGAAAGTATACTACTATTATTATTATTATTATTATTATTATTATTATTATTATTATTATTATTATTATTATTATTATATTATTGTATATTATCATGGACTTGGCTGTCTGCATTGAGCTAATTGAGAAGGTATTCAATTATTTTGTCCGTTAATGGACATGATGTTAATATTGTTTTTGTCATTTTCTCTTTTGTCTCCTTTACAAAGCCCTTGGGCATCTTCTCCATCCTTGAAGAGCAGTGCATGTTCCCAAAGTCTTCGGACAAATCTTTCGCCGAAAAGTTGATTGACCAGCATCTTGGGAAGAACAAGGCCTTTGAGAAGCCCAAGCCTGCCAAAGGCAAGGGTGAGGCCCACTTCTCCCTGGTCCACTACGCTGGAACTGTGGACTACAGCATCACAGGCTGGCTTGAGAAGAACAAGGACCCCCTGAACGACTCTGTCATTGGGCTGTTCCAGAAGTCTTCAATTAAACTGCTGGCTGTGTTCTATCCCCCACCTGAGCCTGAAGGTATGTTTATTAATCTCTGTGACACCAAACAATGACTCGACATGGACTGACTGAGGAACAAGACTAATATACACATGAGGACTGATTAGGGGAGTCCGGGGACAAAAGAAACAGGGGGCAAAAGTAACACACTCAATAACTCTAATTAGAAATAAGATAGAGGGGTGAGACTTCTTGTGCACATGCTCAGTAGGGTCCTCTCTCTGCCTATGGAAGGATAGAATTATCATTTCATCTCAGCAGAAGTTTTCAACAAAAAACTGATTTTGAGGTGTAAATGTACATTTTTGAGTGTACGGTATGTTCTTTCTGCTGTCTAAAGATAAGATGTCAGCTAATTTAAACTTGGATGAATTGTATCTCTATGTTATTGGTCACAAATTAACATCAGCAGCCTATGCTAGTATAGGTGTTTCTAGATAGAATATGGGATTTTATCATGGTTGCCCCATCGGGGGCAATTGTGACAAAGTGACCGGGGTCAATTGTAACAATGTGTTTTCAATGCAAGCAGATTTTTTGTCTGGGATTTCATACTTTTATGTTAGTAAATGAACATATTTCACTAAATGTCACTACATTTCAAAGTAAAAATACATTTAAATAAAAAATAGACTTACATTTGAAAAAACAAAATTGAAAAATAAAATAATTTGAATAAAAATACAAAATGTATATAAAACATTCGTAAGTAAAACTGTTAAATTATAAAAAATATATATGACTTAGTGATATTTTTATTTGAGATAAAGTGTATTAATATGACTTATTTTTACAGTTTTACAATTGCCCCCAACCACTTTTACAACTGCCCCCGTCACGGGGGCAATTGTAACACTGTGACTTATTGCATTCAAATTAATATTTTAGTCTAGTCCTTATTAGTGAAAGCTTAAAAATTTTATTATTAATTAGGGCACATATATATGTTTCTTATAGCAAAAGATGACTAGGATATTTCAAGTAGTCTGTGAATTATGAAGGCAAATACAAAAAGTGTTACTTTTGTCCCGGGTCTCCCTACACATGAGATACAGCTTGTGGAGACATGGACATAGAACCATGAAAACTAGAACAAGAACGTAACACATAGAAATACAAGACCAAGACAAGACAGGCAAAGTCTGTGACTTTGACAGAACCCTCCCTCAGCCCCTTTCCCTGCCTGCCCACATGTACCTGCGCCCTAAAGCTCTTGTCCCCTCTATACATTCCTCTCGTCTCCCTTTTATCATGGACACTGTGTGACGTTTTTTTTTATTTGTTCTTGTCCAGGACTTTAGTTCGACCTTGGTCGTTGAAAATTGGCTGTACAAATAAACTTTGATTTGATTTAATGTTTCTAACAAATATAAACAGATAACACAAAGAAGGGAGGCAAGAAGAAGGGTGGTTCCATGCAGACTGTGTCTAGTGCTTTCAGGGTAAGAATATTTATTCATTATTATCAACATTATATTCCTGTAAGAATTAAGCATTATTATTAACAACATTATATCCAAATAAGAAATAAGCACGTCTTTTCATGTTGGAATCAAACAATTTCTTTATCAAAGTTATGAGCTTGTAGATCAGCTATATTTGAATAGCTGAAGTATAACATAGGGCTTAAGTGGTTAATGTATGTTTTAGAACAATCTAAATCTGTAAAGTAACTAGTATCTAAAGGAGAACGTTTTACTAATAATAAACCTACTTGGTTCTTTTATGTCTCAATAGGCGAACTTGGGGATGCTGATGACAAACTTGAGGGCAACTCATCCTCACTTTGTGCGTTGCCTGATTCCCAACGAGTCCAAGACTCCAGGTAAACACAGAAAATACAAACGTAAACAATTGTGAGGTGGTCATTTAATGCTTTGGCCAGTGTGTAACTACTTTGTCCTAATAATAATGGAGCAACATCTTTACAGGCCTGATGGAGAATTTCCTGGTCATCCATCAGCTAAGGTGTAACGGTGTGCTGGAGGGCATCAGAATCTGTAGAAAGGGCTTCCCAAGCAGAATCCCATATGCTGACTTCAAGCAGAGGTATTCATTCCTTTTTCCAGCAGCTTTTAGTTCCAAACCCATTCACGGGAGTCACGCAAAATGACCATGAACTTCTGCAAAACAGGTACAAAGTACTGAATGCCAGCGCATGTCCCGATGGCGCGTTCATGGACAACAAGAAAGCCTCTGAGAAGCTGCTTGGGTCCATTGACGTTCCCGTTGATGAGTACAAGTTTGGACACACCAAGGTAAACACACTGTGAACCTGGTTTAAAATTATCAAGAGAGGACTAAAGGTGGATTTTACAGTTGTTTAGTTACAGTGTTTGTAACATTGTGTTCAGGTGTTCTTCAAAGCTGGTCTGCTGGGTACGCTGGAGGAGATGCGAGATGAGAAGCTGTTTGCTCTGGTTACCATGACTCAGGCTCTCGCACGAGCTTACCTCATGAGGAAGGAGTTTGTTAAGATGACGGCTCTCAGGTACTTTGAAAACATAATTTATTCAATATTTAGTATAATTTAAGTACACTTACTGTCCAATACAATTGTTATAGTGTCAAATCAATTATACGTAGCCTGCGAGTTAGTTTTGGCCAGCATACACTTGAGATAGGTTACATGCATGCTCGTTCTATGTGGCTGTTTACAGCGTCATGCAAGATCCATATGTCATACACTGACGTGGCAATCAGCTGTCTTGAAATGGGCATTCCATCCGCTTGTGTGTTTTAGCTTGTTGTCATGCGGCGTTTGCTCCCACCACCACCCCAGCACCACCAGTAGGCTCTGCTATTGGTCTGTTCCCCTTGGATGTACTGTATATCTATCTTCCTGCTCTTAATGGTTAATGATGGCTGTATGATTGTGCTGAGCAGGGAGAAAAAATATAGCAGAGCCTGAACGCCAAGATAAAATATTACATCCACACTTGTATTCTCATTCTATAATATTGCTTAAATATATTCGGTCTATAATATTGGTTAAATCTATTCGAGAGTTATCTGACAGAACTATAATAAAAGCGTATACTTCTTCCATCACTGTCCACAATCATGACACACTTTTCCACAGAGAGGCCGCTTACACCATCCAATTCAACCTCCGCTCGTTCGTCGCTGTGAAACACTGGCCATGGATGAAGGTCTACTACAAGATCAAGCCTCTTCTGCAGAGCGCTGAGACTGAGAAGGAACTGGCCAACATGAAGGAGAACTACGAGAAGATGACGACTGACCTCTCTACTGCCCTGGCCAAGAAGAAGGAACTAGAGGAGAAGCTGGTGGCTCTGATACAGGAGAAAAATAACCTTGCCCTGGCAGCATCATCAGTAAGCAGGCTACACTGGACATTTTACAATTCCCTCCCTCAGATCACAAAGCTGTGCTTTCTCACACTATGCTCCCTAAGAGTCTGTACCCCCTAAACGGCAACTGCAAAAGTACATATTGAACAGGACAAATGCTGATATGCTTGTGTGTTTTTTTCTTTTTCATTGACCACTAGGGAGATGAAGCATTGAATGATGCTGAGGAGAGGTGTGAGGGTCTTATTAAAAGTAAGATCCAGTTGGAGGCAAAGCTCAAAGAGACGACTGAGAGACTGGAGGACGAGGAGGAGATCAACGCTGAACTGACCGCCAAGAAGAGGAAGCTGGAGGATGAATGCTCTGAGCTCAAGAAGGACATTGATGACCTGGAGCTCACCTTGGCCAAAGTGGAGAAGGAGAAGCACGCCACTGAAAACAAGGTATAGATTTTACACTCTCTGGGGTTTTATCAAGTTAGTAGTCGTTGCTGTCGGGTAGAAACCTCTTACTTTCGTTAATTTTGGATGTGAATCCTGGCAAGCAACTGTTTTGGACATTTGAGGTTTCCACCCGACAGAGACCAAGTGCAATAATGATCTATTCCATGACAGCAAATTCCGTTCTGCTTATATCAGGTGAAGAACCTGACCGAGGAGATGGCCTCTCAGGATGAAGGACTTATTAATACTGTTCATGTTGTGTTCATTTAGGTGAAGAACCTGACCGAGGAGATGGCCTCTCAGGATGAGGGACTTGGTAAGCTGACCAAGGAGAAAAAGGCCCTCCAAGAGGCACATCAGCAGACCCTGGATGACCTGCAGGCAGAGGAAGACAAAGTCAACACTCTGACCAAGGCCAAAACCAAGCTGGAGCAACAAGTTGACGATGTGAGTTTTACAAAAGCAATTGGATGTTTGGAACACATTATGTTTATTGTTTCACTGAATGATGTACAACTCATTTATCATTGTGCAGCTGGAGGGTTCTCTGGAGCAAGAGAAGAAGCTCCGCATGGACCTGGAGAGAACCAAGAGAAAGCTGGAGGGTGATCTGAAACTGGCCCAGGAATCCATAATGGACCTGGAAAATGACAAGCAGCAGTCTGACGAGAAGATAAAGAAGTAATGTGGACCAACAATATGACATGTCATGGAGAGAAACCACCTGCAGAATTACACTAATATATGATGTGCTGTGTTCCACAGGAAGGACTTTGAAGTAACCCAGCTTCTGAGTAAGATTGAGGATGAACAATCTTTGGGGGCTCAGCTACAGAAGAAGATCAAAGAACTCCAGGTATTTTTATTTTCTGTAAAATCACTAATAATAAGTAAGAGTGAATTATTACTTTCAGATGTTAATCTAACATCATTAATTTGAAAGGCTCGTATTGAAGAACTGGAAGAAGAGATCGAGGCAGAGCGTGCCGCTCGTGCCAAGGTGGAGAAGCAGAGAGCTGATCTCTCCAGGGAACTTGAGGAGATCAGTGAGAGGCTTGAGGAGGCTGGAGGAGCCACCGCTGCTCAGATTGAGATGAATAAGAAGCGTGAGGCTGAGTTCCAGAAGCTGCGTCGTGACCTTGAAGAGTCCACCCTGCAGCATGAAGCCACTGCCTCTGCTCTCCGTAAGAAACAGGCTGACAGCGTGGCTGAACTGGGTGAACAGATCGACAACCTCCAGAGAGTCAAGCAGAAACTAGAGAAGGAGAAGAGTGAATACAAGATGGAGATCGATGACCTGTCCAGCAACATGGAGGCTGTTGCTAAGGCAAAGGTAGGATGGAATGCCTGTATATAATATAATTCTTGAGATAACACTTTTTTTCATTTTCATTTCGCCTTTAGTTTATCAGAAAGGTCAATTGAGGGCAAGCTCTCTTTTCCAATGATGCCCTGATACAGTAAACATAGCTTAATATTAAACAACATAAATAACAAGATAACAGAAATTCTCATAGCTAATGATGGCCAACCTAGTGATGAGTAAGGAAACCATCTCCAGTTATAAACAGGAGGACTGAAGGATAGACTGCATCGAGTGGCTTTACTGTTCAAATCAAAGCAATGAACCAATCAGAAAAAAAGGATGATTGAATTAGTCCAATGTTCATTTACAGGGAAATCTTGAGAAGATGTGCCGCACCCTTGAGGACCAACTTAGTGAAATTAAGGCCAAGAGTGATGAGAACGTTCGCCAGATCAATGATGTTGGAGCTCAGAGAGCTAGATTGTTGACAGAGAACGGTAAATATTCATCTTAAAGTCTACTTTATCGACATGGTTGGTCGATACTTTTGGCAACTTGATCATAATTAGAGATTATGCTTTAATCAACAGTTATCCTGGGACTTTGATGATTTTTTCCCCCTTATGTTTGAAACGAATATTTAAATGTCTAATTAGGTGAGTTTGGTCGTCAACTGGAGGAGAAAGAAGCTCTGGTCTCACAGCTCACCAGAGGCAAGCAGGCCTTCACTCAGCAGATTGAGGAATTGAAGAGACTCAATGAAGAGGAGGTTAAGGTGAGGAACAGATCCCCCCCCCCCCTTTTTTTAGGCCTAGTTCTATATTTTTTAGTAATTAAATTCAGCTGACATTTTTTTTGTCCATTTTCTATTGACAGGCAAAGAATGCCCTTGCTCATGCTGTGCAATCAGCTCGCCATGACTGTGACCTTCTGAGGGAGCAGTTTGAGGAGGAACAGGAAGCCAAGGCGGAGCTGCAGCGTGGAATGTCCAAGGCCAACGCTGAGGTGTGTCAGTGGAGGAGCAAGTATGAGACTGATGCTGTCCAACGCACTGAGGAGCTGGAGGAAGCTAAGTAAGTCATTAGTGTTTTAAACCAGTGTATCTCAATTTTATTTGGTCTCAAGGACCCCCTAATTGATAAATATATTTGGCCGCGGACCACCCTCTGCAAAGGTTTTGTGGCAGGGACCCCCAGAAGAGAGGATTTATATTAAAACAAATTCCAAATTATTCCAAATGTTCCCAACATTTTCCATGAAAATAGCAATTATGTACAAGCTCGCAATGTGGCACAAAGTGTCACCCTGTGAGCTTGTGGATCTGCTATTTTTAAATAGCCAACATATAAATGGATAAAGTTGTTAAATGATTTTGGTGCTACATTAAACTACTTTAGCCCGGGACCCCCTGGATCCCCCCCAAGGACTCCTGCTGGGGGGCCCCGGAACCCGCTTTGAGAGCCAATGTTTTACACTGTCAGGCACCACTCACTATGCAAAATATTGCCCACATTAATATGATTCCATTCAACACTGATCAACAGGAAGAAGCTAGCCCAGCGTCTGCAGGAGGCTGAAGAGCAAATCGAGGCTGTTAATTCCAAGTGCGGCTCTCTGGAGAAAACCAAACAGAGACTCCAGGGTGAAGTGGAAGACCTCATGATTGATGTGGAGAGGGCCAATGGTCTGGCTGCCAACCTTGACAAGAAACAGAGGAACTTCGATAAGGTGCTTTGACACTCATTATTTTGAAACAAAATTAATTCTTGCCTCCTTAAAGTGGGGTAAATGACACATTTCATAATAAATGCTGTGCAGGTCTTTAAAGTGGGGTAAATTACACATTTCATTATAAATGCTGTGCAGGTCCTTAAAGTGGGGTAAATAACACATTTCATTATAAATGCTGTGCAGGTCCTTAAAGTGGGGTAAATGACACATTTCATTATAAATGCTGTGCAGGTCCTTAAAGTTGGGTAAATTACACATTTCATTATAAATGCTGTGCAGGTCCTTAAAGTGGGGTAAATGACACATTTCATTACAAATGCTGTGCAGGTCCTTAAAGGTTCTATGACATTATTTCTTTTCTCTAAATATTTATCCCACGATTTTGTAACCCCATTTTTTACACCCAGTGCCAATTGTCTATGTAAACCTGGGCACTACCTTCCCTCTGCCAACCTAGGGAGGCCAGGGCCGAGCTCATGCCTCCTTCAATGCATGAGAGCCAACTGACCTTCTTGTCACCTGACAGGGGAGAGTTTCCCTGGTTGGACGTAGCGTGTGGAAGGAACACGTTATTCCAACCAGTTCCTTTCCCCTCCATCAGGCGCCCCGGCTGGCCAGGGGGAGGCAGTATAGTGACCAGGATTACTGCATGTTTTTGTGAGGGTACCTACCCTAGGAGACACGGGGAGAACATTCAAACTCCACACAGAAAGGCCCTTTCCCCAACCCTACCTAGGGTATGGGCACTGATGACGCGGAGGAGAGAACACGCCCCCAGCGCCCACAGCGTCCCCTGCGGGAATCGAACCCAGGACCTTCTAGCTGTGAGGCGACAGCACTACCGACTGCGCCACTTTTTTTTTATTTTTTATGTTTTTTTTGTGGTTTTATGACCCCAATTACACCCAAAAAATCTGAACTTTGAACATTCAGTGGATTTTCTGTGGTCTGGGGTTTTCTGAATAATTAGGCTGAAAAGTAATCTGAGCTTGGCCCTTCGGCAGTGAGGTCACAGCCGATTAATCCCGCCCACTCTCCTCCTCGCCCCTCCCCTCCCCTATCCTTTCCTTTGGGGGGGGGGGGCGGAGCAGAGGCGATGATTGACAGGCAAAATCCCTCACCAGCGACACCCGCAGGCAAAGATTTATTTTTTCATCGCAGTTGAATAGGCTTTAGAAATGTGAGAGAAAAACACCTGCCATGGATCAATGGAGTGGAATTTTTTGTTAAAACTTTCTATACACTTTTAATGTGTGGTAAAACTGAACGTCATGAAACCTTTAACCCTTGCATTGTGTTAGAAACCTGCATACACTTTTGGTGTTAGCGGGTCAAATTTGACACATGATTTAACTCAGCCCAAAACAAAAAAATATTTTTTTTCATTAATTTTTTTCTCCCACCTCATAGCTGACTTGTTGTGCATTCATATCCATGCAAACGCTTTTTAAAATATTATTTTGGGATAGGGTTAGGGTTTCAATATATCTCGTTTTCAATTATAAAAATGTTCTCATTACATTTCCTATAATGAAGACAATGGATAATAATGTTATGTAGCTATAATAGACTAATATTAGAACACACTTTAGTTTAGTTTTGTAACTTTAAAAATTGTTAATATTATTAAAAATATATATAAAAATCTGTGGTGTTAAGGGTCAAAATTGACCTGTATACCATAGAAGGTAAAAAGTCATTTATTTTTCATGAACCCAAACTTTATTTTACTCCTAATAGCAAATGCTAATTGAGGACAAGTTTCTCTCACTCTCAAACATGTAAACATTGAATATTGACAATTTAGAGGGAATCGAGCCACACTTCACTTTTTTTTTTAGACCATCAGAATTAAGTAAAATGGTGGTAATTAATTTTGTTGCGTTAAAATAGCTGTTTCTGAGGATATCATGAAGCCTTGTTCCAATAAAGAAATGCAAAGGGTACTTTTTACCTATTTAACTTGAAAACGGGTCAAAAATGACCCTAACACAATAGAAGGGTTAAAGTGGGGTAAATGACACATTTCATTACAAATGCTATGCAGGTCTTGGCAGAATGGAAGCAGAAGCATGAAGAGGGTCAGGCAGAACTGGAAGGAGCTCAGAAAGAGGCTCGTTCTCTCAGCACTGAGTTGTTTAAGATGAAGAACTCCTACGAGGAGTCTCTAGACCAACTGGAGACCATGAAGCGTGAGAATAAGAACCTGCAACGTGAGTCTTTCTCTACATCACTTTTAATAACAGTGAGGGGAAAAAAACATTAAATGTTCAAGAGCAGTTGTGGATCAGGCTACAACTTTATTCAAATGAAAATACAAAATAGATGCTGATTATTCATTATTTTCAATAAACTGCAGAGGAGATCTCAGACCTGACTGAACAGATTGGTGAAACTGGAAAGAGCATCCATGAGCTGGAGAAATCCAAGAAACAGACGGAGACAGAGAAGTCAGAGATCCAGACAGCCCTGGAGGAAGCTGAGGTAAAACTTTTAGTTTCTAGATGAACTATATCTTGTCTATATCTTAGATTTATTTCAATACGTTTTATATTCAAACAGTGAGCTGTATATGATGTTACATTTTGATCCTTTACATTTTAGGGTACTCTGGAGCACGAGGAGTCCAAGATTCTTCGTGTGCAGCTGGAGCTCAACCAGATAAAGGGTGAGGTCGACCGGAAGCTGGCAGAGAAGGATGAAGAGATGGAACAGATCAAGAGGAACAGCCAGAGGGTGATTGACTCCATGCAGGGCACTCTGGACTCTGAGGTCAGGAGCAGAAACGATGCCCTGAGAATCAAGAAGAAGATGGAGGGAGACCTGAACGAGATGGAGGTTCAGCTGAGCCACGCCAACCGCCAGGCTGCTGAGGCCCAAAAGCAGCTGAGGAACGTCCAGGGACAGTTTAAGGTGCAAAACATTAGTTAGACACATATTCAAACTAGAAAAAGTGCTCCTCGGAGCACAAGTCTCCGCCAGGTCAGGCAGGTTAGTGTGGCCTCCTAGTGGCGCTATAATAGGCCAATGTGAAAAGGGTGCCATTTCTTCTTAGGCCTTTCACGGCAATCGGACACTGCATTTATGATTTGAGGCATTTTGTTCCAAAAATTTGTTTTGTGAAATTAGACCTGCTGGTGGCGCTATAACAGACCAATGTGAAAAGGGTGGCATTTGTTCCTCGGCCTAGTGGGAATGTGCGTGTGAAATTTCATGGAAATTGCACACTACGCTCATGATTTGAGGCGTGCAAACTTTGGAAGCCAATGTTAGCCAATTAGGATGGAACAAGAAATATCTGACAAATCTGTCTTGATGACATGACTATAGAGATACTATGTACCGATTTGACAGAATCTGAAGGAGTAAGAGCAAAAAATTTTCTTCCAAAAGTTGGCCTCCTGTTGGCGCTCTAAAAGGCAGATGTGAAAAATGCAGGGCAAAGGTTGTTCCTTGGCCTCTAGGGAGTGTGCATGCAAAGTTTCACGCAGATCGGTGCAGTTATAGGTAAAAACGTGAATCGGCCTGTTATAGTGCCACCATGAGGCTGATTTGAAAGTTTTTAAGTGGCATTTCTTCCTTGGCCTAGTGGGAATGTGCGTGGCTAATTTCACGGAAATGTTATGCTGCGTTCATGATTTGAGGCATTTTGTTCAAAACGAACCAATCCTGCAAACTTTGGAAGCCAATCTTAGCCAATCAGGATGGAATATGGAAAATCGGACAGATCCGTGTTGATCACATGACTATAGAGATACTGTGTACCGATTTGTGTGATGTTTGGATAAAATCTGTAGGAGTAATATAAAAAATATGTTTTGCACAAATCGGCCTCCTGGTGGCGCTATAACAGGCCCATGTGAAAAATTGGGGCAGAGGTTCTGAATTGGCATCCAGGGAGTGTGTGTGCACAGTTTCGCAGCGACCGGGCCAACGGTGCCGGAGATTAGCTGGTCACAGACACACGGACACACGGACGGACGGACGGACGGACGGACGGACAGACAGGGGGTAAAACATACTCTCTCGCCATGCCTTTGGCCTGGCGGAGACAACAATGGAACTGCACTGAACAAGTCACATTCTGATGTTTCTCTTAACGTGACCACCTCAATGTGATTTATTTTAGGATGCCCAACTGCACCTTGACGATGCTGTCAGAGGTGCAGAAGATGTGAAGGAGCAAGGTGCCATGGTGGACCGTAGGAATGGCCTCATGGTTGCTGAGATCGAGGAGTTGAGAGTGGCTCTGGAACAGACAGAGAGAGGCCGCAAAGTGGCTGAGCAAGAACTAGTAGATGCTAGTGAGCGCGCTGGACTGTTGCACTCTCAGGTACAACAAAAAAAATAATACTTTCAATATTCAGACCGTTTTTATTTATTTTTTACATCATGCTTACTTACATTGTTCAACTGAATCTTTATTTTAGAACACAAGCCTTTTGAACACCAAGAAGAAGCTTGAGACTGACCTGATCCAGGTCCAAGGTGAAGTGGACGACAGTGTTCAAGAAGCAAGGAATGCTGAGGAGAAGGCCAAGAAAGCCATCACTGATGTAAGTTAGGATGCCTATTGCCCTACCCTTATCTACAGTATTAGAAATCCTCATGTCATGCTTCATATTAACATACAATACAATGCAAACATGACTTTCCAGGCTGCCATGATGGCCGAGGAGCTGAAGAAGGAGCAGGACACTAGTTCTCACCTGGAGAGGATGAAGAAGAACCTGGAGGTCACAGTCAAGGACCTGCAGCACCGTCTAGATGAGGCTGAGAACCTGGCTATGAAGGGAGGCAAGAAGCAGCTCCAGAAACTGGAGGGCAGGGTAAGATGTAGTTTACTTCAACACAGCTTATAGTCATAGATGATGACATAAGAAGACATAACCTCATAATATACAATTCAATTGTGAAGGTGCGTGAACTGGAGGGAGAGGTTGAAGGTGCACAGAGAGGCGGAGCAGATGCTGTTAAAGGTGTCCGCAAGTACGAGAGGAGAGTGAAGGAGCTAACATACCAGGTACTGTATACCATGTTCACTTTAATGACCATCATGCCTCTGATTAAATGAATAGATTGCATTAGCATACAACTATGAATGTTATGAATTCACTCTAACTTTAGACTGAAGAGGACAAGAAGAATCTTGGCAGGCTTCAGGATCTGGTAGACAAGCTGCAGATGAAGGTGAAGGGCTACAAGAGACAAGCTGAGGAAGCGGTAAGACAAACATACATGGTGATGAATTTTCACTTGTGGCTGCCATGGGCATAGTACGGATGGCATAGTGTAACTAAGACATAATGGGAATCAGTTATGTAAAAAATAATGCTGGTATTATGTGAAGATGACCAACAGCAGAGCATGTTTCAGTGTCCATCTTGTTGCTTTCCACGAGCAGCACATGAAATGTCTAGATTGCTGCAATCTGGGAACCCATCGCCAAATGAAAAGGAAAAACAGCGCCCTCTGCTGTTTTTTACTATCTCACTTGGCTCTGGGAGGAAGTCGACGTAGCACACGTACGCAAGGAAACCGGGGTTTTGGTCTGCCTTCAGCGCATCACTTCCGGTGGTGCGACTATGTTTTCATTCCCACTAACAATATTTCTACACGGAACACTAACACCACTTCTCCCAGAGAACATGGATCGTTTTGGTTATAAGCCCACTTGTTTCTATGATGAAAGAGCAAGTTAAAATGTGAATATCTTTCCGTGGTTTTGTCTGCTCCGAGGACGCTATTGTTAAATGAGTTTCCGTTTGTTTCTAGTGGGGAAGGATCGGCAGACACGTAAATCCCGCCCACTACATTTGATTGGGTAAAGCGCAGCCTGCTTCCTGATCTGAAGGCACGCCCACTTGTAGGCCAGTGTGTACGCGATATGACAAACCCCCCCGACAGATTCAAACACAGAGTAGAATCTGTTCTTGAGAGATTAAAATTGCTGTGCTTCTGCGGTATGGTATGGCATCCGCACCGCGGGGAAGCTGTTACTGTAACACGGGTGCTGTAAAGAAAGTCAAGCTGTTCCACAACAATGCACACGCTGCAGACGCAGGCTATGTTTCAGGCAAAATGGTAAAATGTCCAAAGTGGACTACAGAAAGCAATAGATTTTGTTTCTTCCAAGCTGCGATAACCCTAACCCTAACCCTAACCCTAACCCTAGTACCAAACAAGAAAAAGAACACAGCCATGATCGCGCCGTTCCAATAAGAACCTGGCACTCCACTCATGAACATGCTGCATGGGCCATTGTATTAGCCACAACCACACTTCACAATTTCCTGAAATTGTCTTGTTTGGACTATAAGTGCAAGATGCTCGTTTCAAATATTGAGGCTTTGAACCATCTCTATCATATTGTAGGAGGAAGCAGCCAACACTCACCTGTCCAAGTGTAGAAAGGTTCAGAATGAGCTGGAGGAGGCTGAAGAGCGTGCTGACATTGCTGAATCCCAGGTTAACAAGATGAGAGCTAAAGGTCGTGACGCCAAGGTAAATACATGTGCAATATGAAGGTTTATTAAGATGATTATCTTTAACTAAGATTTAACTAAAGATTAGTGTTGAATATCTAATAGTATATTTCTATGTTTACAGGGAAAAGATGCTGCTGAATAAGTTCTCCAATTCAAGTCACAATGAAAAGTCATAAAATATGACCCATTGTATTCACGCTAGATGGGAGATCTGCACCATGAAAAGTCATACAATATGACCCATTTTATTCACGCTAGATGGGAGATCTGCACCATGAAAAGTCATAAAATATGACCCATTGTATTCAATAAAGGTGGCAACAAAATTATTTTGTTTCATTGTCTTGTCAATCACTTTTTATTATCAGGTGTGTCAGATTATTCTGGTTCCAACTCACAGGTCCGCAATATACTATTTTGTAAACCCATTGCAAAGATAAATAAATGTGTATTCATTTTAGATGTTTTCAATGCAAATCACTGGATGGTTTTCAAGTGCCAAGACCTTGTCATCATGCTCATAAAATGCTTCTCAGGATCCATCCTGTTGAGAACTGAACATTCCAAATGTAATTTCACAATGGCTACTACTGCTACTGAAAGTTTTGGAAATGCACAATGAAAGGGTTATGTAGAGTTTACAAGAGATCTGTATGGTGGGAAAAAGCATACAAAACTAGCAAAGCCTTTGTCAACAAAGACCAAACTGACCGATTAATTGATTTGACTATGAGGGGCCAGCCCTAGAACATGTTTGCAGTACACACACACGCAGATTTTCAGCTACAGTATTTCTGTGAGTTGGACAGTTGTGTCAAGCATACAGTTATACTTACTATAGCAGTGGTTCTAGACCTGTGGGCTGGAGCCCACTGGTGGGCCGTGAGGATACTGCAAGTGGGCCCCCAAATCATTGGCAAAACTATGATAATAATGATTAAAAATCATAATTAAAAAAAAAAAACAATAATGTAGATTTTGTGGTGTAATACACCACGAAATTATTTCAACAAAGAAAATATTAAAATAGTATTTAAAACCTTTCATAATGATGCTGATGTCTGAGGTGGGCGGGTCCTTGGGTACCTTCAGGATGCTCACTGACGTCATAGAAGGTAGGTTTGTTTCCCTGCCCCTATCCCTGTTTTTTTCTACAGGCAGGTCTTTGGGTGAATTTCACCCAACGTTAGTGATAGAGCAGGGTAGAAACAAATCCCATACTCTCACAATGGTCAGCTGATGCAATTAGACTGTGCCTTCACTGGACAAGGCTCACATGTCCCAGGAATGGGTGGACCAAAGGAAAAGTTCCCAGCTCCATGGAGTTAGTTCCATGGATCCAAGCCGGAACACATTTGATTGATTGATCATTACAATAAACATGCTCTAAAAATGCTTTCAAGCTTTTCAAGTGGGCCCTATCGGTATGGAATAAAGCTTTTACAGCAACATGTAGTGCCAAGAGCCAAGGTTATTATCACAGTCATCGGTATGGAATAAAGCTTTTACAGCAACATGTAGTGCCAAGAGCCAAGGTTATTATCACAGTCATATATTTGCCATGTAGAATATAACTGCTGTTATACAAGCTGAACGTGTGAAGCTTGTTGCAGGCTGGTGATTAGTAATAATTAATAGATACAATGCTTAGTAATGCAATTCCTGTAGGAATATGCAAAGTCTTTAACTCAATGCATTCAAAATCAGTTTCAGACAATTTACTAGACTTTATTTAAGCAGATATAGTAGCAGCATTAGTAGTAGTAATATAGACAAACAATGACATAATAATGTACAATATCTGCATTATTTCAAGTGGCACACTTATTACCGACCAGCAGGTGGTAGCAAACTGTTTTAACAGCTTTTTGACCACTGTTGCGACCCAATTGGTAAGCAAACTTCCTCAGGTCTGTACGGCTCTGACCACATCCAAGCTCACTATGACAATCTAGGGGCAAAGAAAGACTCCTTCTCATTCAAACCGTGTGTTGAATGAATGTTGAAGAGGTGCAAAAAAAGCTCTTCGCCCAGGCCACAGGCCTTGACAATATCCCCACCAGATTCCTCAGAGACGCAGCTGTCTCTATTGCCCCCATAGTAGCCCACATTACAAACCTATCCATCAGCCAGTGTCACGTCCCTCAAGAATTCAAATTGGCTAGTAATCCCTCTGCATAAAAAAGGAAGCAAACTAGAACCTGGAAACTACAGGCCTGTTTCCATCTCAAAGGTTGTAGAGCGATTAATTGAAGAACAAATCAACAATTACCTTAGCGAGCGTAAATTGTTGTTCGAATTCCAATCGGGCTTCAGAACCTCCTACTCCACTGACACATGCCTACTGTATCTGACCGACTACATCAAACGTGAGGTAGATTCGGGCAAGTACTGCGGCATGGTCATGCTGGACCTCCAAAAGGCGTTCGACACTGTAAAACATTCAATTATACTTGACAAGCTGAGGGCGATTGGCTTTGATAGCACATCTCTAAACTGGATGAGATCTTACTTGGAGGGGAGAGAACAAGTGGTTGACATCAACGGAACCATGTCCTCATCCCTCCCGGTGAGCTGCGGGGTTCCTCAGGGCAGCATTCTAGGGACGTTACTGTTTCTTCTATACATTAACGACATGAATGCTGCCTGTAACTGCAAATTGTTCCTTTTTGCTGATGACTCAGCACTCCTGATCTCGGGAGAGGACAAGTTGCAAGTTGAGGAGGCTCTCAGCTCCGAACTCTCCAAAATCCGTACTTGGCTTACCGATAACAAACTGTCACTACACCTTGGGAAAACTGAATCCATTCTCTTTGGGACCAAACATTCCCTCAGACAGATGAATGTAAATGATTTCAAAGTCGATGACAGTCGATGAGAGCGCATGCGCGAGGTAGCGGAGCCGTGAGGAGCCGCTCCCCAAACAATTGAATAGAACTTAATCCATTCCAGACCGATCAAAAAGAAAATTAAATTAACAATGGCTACAAGGACAGCTAGCAAGCAGGCTAGCAAGTTGGAGAAGGATATTGAAGAGATCCGTAAGTCATTGAATCATTTGAGTGCTGAGATCAGCCAAGTTGTAAAGCAACAACTGGTCCTGGCGGATCTCGTGAAGGAGGTTAAAATCCTCAGGACCGAGGCAACGCAAAAGGATGAGAAAATCTACCTGCTCGAACAGAGAGTAGATGAATTAGAGCAATACTCACGTAAAGATGACGTGATTCTGACCGGGATCGAAATAAAACCTCGATCCTATGCGAGAGCGGCCGCTCCAGAAAGAAGCAACGGAGAAGACGCTCCGATCGAGGACCAACAAACCCTCGAAATGCAGGTCATCAGCTTCTTCAAGGGCAAGAATATCCACCTGGACCCGAACAACATCTCGGCGTGCCACACTCTTCCCCGAAAGGATCAGAAAAATAAACCAGCCATCATCCTACGCTTCGTAAACCGTAAACACAAGACAGAGCTGCTCATCCAAGGAAAGAAACTCAAAGGTACAAATGTCTACATGAATGAGCATCTGACGAAAAAGAATGCTGGAATGGCAAGAGAGGCCCGCATCATGAAGAAAGAGAACAAGATTCAAGCAACCTGGACCAGGAATTGTAATGTGTTTATCAAACTGAACGGATCCACGCCTGAAGAAGCCAAAGTCATCAAGGTAAGACAACTCAGCGACTTAGACCTGTACCGATAAGGCTACCTGAGGGCCCTGATGGCTTTGTTAAAAGAGGACCAAGAGAAAGAAAGACTATAGAATATATGATGGATTATTTCACCCTCTTTTTCCGCTTCTTACTTGCAATTTTTGACCTGATTTTTTGCCAATTTTTTTGCATGGATTTTTTTCTCTTTTTTTCTCCCTTTGCATGGACCTTGCATGGATGCCTATGGCAAACTATTGTTGCTGTGTTTTTCATTTGCATGGGACTTAATTTTGCTTATGGATGGATATTGCATGGCTTTTTGTTGTGGATATACAATAACAGTGCATGGATGCTTACTGGACGTGTTCTGCTGACTTTTTTCCCGTATACTTGCTGTGCTGCTTTCATTGCCTCGAGGGACTTTGGTGCTGGAACTTGGTTTTGTATTTTATTTTTGTATCTTGTATTTTTACGGGGCCAGAGCTCAGCTCTGGACCTGTTTTATTATTATACGTATTCTTCTGTTTCTGCCACTTTTCGCAGTTCTGGGTGAACCGTGCTGTCGCTTTTTACGAAACTCGGCCATATGGTAGATGGTCATGAAAAACTATCAAGAAATAAATCTCACAATCTTTCGTCAAAAGGTGGCGCTATAGCACTCAATTGAAAATGCCAACTTTGAACAGGTACAACTCATGCCCTGTTTGACCTACAGCCATAAAACTTCAATACACACATGCGTCTACTCATGATGAACAACTTTAACCCTCTGACTTTTGACCTCTGACCTTTAGATCTCCCACCATTTTGAATTATATGAAAAACAGTTAAAACCTATCTCCTCCTGGGATTTTTGAGTAATCTGCACGAAACGTTTTACACATGAACTTTGGACCTATGCCGACAAACAAGCAGCAAGATTTTTCCATAAGTGAAAAAATGAAGCTTTAATGAGCCAATGAATATTGCAGTTTTATGACAATTATTCATCTGCCCCTAACACATACATGCAGACTCACATTTCTTTGAAACTTTGCGTTAATGTTGAGGGTCATTCCAAATATTACTGAAACCAATCTTACTCCAATTGGTCAAAGGGGGGCGCTATAGCGATTTTTTGAAAGTGCAAACTTTAAACAGACAAAAGTCATGCCTCGTTTGGCCGACAGCCATTAAACCTGCTTACACATGTGCCTTGACTCATGAGGAACACATGTATCACGTTGACCAGTAAGCTCCGCCCTTAGATTGTCCGCAATTTTGAGCAGTTTGAAAAACACTTAAACCCAGGATTTTTCAGCTATTTGCATGAAACTGTATCATCTGTGTGATCTCCTTTTTCACAAGTTCTTGTCTGTTGGTCTAATGGCTTCTCCCTTAAACGTGTGCCTCACAACCTGAAGGATGCCAGTTCAAGCCTCACTTGATGTGGACTTCATTAAAGTTGCATTGCACACAACATGATTGTGTCAATTAATACATGTGCAATTGTTAAACATAACCTGAAATACTTATTTGAGAGGGTATGTTTTTGCAATGTATGACATACTTCATTCTGAAAATAGCCGATCTACAATCTCAAAACTTTTCAGATAGCAACGTGTTTCTGAGTTTGTAGATCGGCTGCTTTCACTGGTTCACTTTTATCTTCAACAGACAACTTCAGCCTACACAAAGCTATAGCACTATAGGTAGTGTTGCAGCCTGTCAATCCGAAGGTTGAGGGTTAGATTCCTGTTAATGGCAATAGGTTGAGACGTCCAATCAATCCATTCTGCTTCCATCTTTCTCTCTCTTCAATCTATTATGTTTCCATGTCTCTCTCTCTTCAATCTATTCCTTTTCCATGTCTCTCTCTCCGCCCTTAGATTGTCCGCAATTTTGAGCAGTTTGAAAAACACTTAAACCCAGGATTTTTCAGTTATTTGCGTGAAATGGTATCATCTGTTTGACCTCCGTTTTCACTGGATCAGGTCTGTTGGTCCAATGGCTTCCCGCTTAAGTGAATGTTTCACAACAGCAAGGTTGCCGGTTCAAGCCTCCCTTGGTGGAGACTTCATTTAAAGTACATTGCAAACAACAAGACTGTATTAATGAATACATATGCAATTGATAAAGATAACATGAAATGCTTATCTGAGAAGGTATGTTTTTGCAATGTATGACATACTTCATTCTGAAAATAGCCGATCTACAATCTCAAAACCTTTCAGATAGCAACGTGTTTCTGAGCTTGTAGATCGACTGCTTTCACTGGTTCACTTTTATCTTCAACAGACAACCTTAGCCTGGACAAAGCTATAGCACTATAGGTAGTGTTGCAGCCTGTCAATCCGAAGGTTGAGGGTTCGATTCCTGTTAATGGCAATAGGTTGAGATGTCCAATCAATCCATTCTGCTTCCATCTCTCTCTCTCACTTCAATCTATTATGTTTCCATGTCTCTCTCTCTCTTCAATCTATTCTGTTTCCATGTCTCTCTCTCTCTCTCTTTCTTCAATCTATTCCGTTTCCATGTCTCCCTCTTCAATCTATTCCGTTTCCATGTCTCTCTCTCTCTCTCTCTCTCTCTTTTGAGGGGCGGCCATAGCTGAGTGGTTAGTGAGCCAGCCTAGGGAGCCAGAGGCCCTAGTTGCCCCAGGTACGATTCCAGGCCAGGCCAGCAAATGAAATTTGTCCCTGAGCAAGACTCTTAACCCCTAATTGCTCACAGGCCCTCATTGGAAACAAGACCGCAAGGACTTTCATGAACAGACCTGTTAAAGGAATTATCCTTATCTCTTCAATCTATTCCGTTTCCATGTCTCTCTCTCCGATCTACAATCTCACAACTTTTCAGATAGCAACGTATTTCTGAGCTTGTAGGTCGGCTGCTTTCACTGGTTCACTTTTATCTTCAACAGACAACCTCAATCTGTACAAAGCTATAGCACTATAGGTAGTGTTGCAGCCTGTCAATCCGAAGGTTGAGGGTTCAATTCCTGTTAATGGCAATAGGTTGAGATGTCCATTCAATCCGTTCTGCTTCCATCTCTCTCTCTCTTCAGTCTATTATGTTTCCATGTCTCTCTCTCTCTCTTCAATCTATTCCGTTTCCATGTCTCTCTCGCTCTCTCTCTCTTCAATCTATTCCGTTTCCATGTCTCTCTCTCTCTTCAATCTATTCCTTTTCCAAGTCTCTCTCTCTCTTTCTCTTCAATCTATTCAGTTTCTCTCTCTCTCTCTTTCTCTTCAATCTATTCCTTTTCTCTCTCTCTCTCTCTCTCTCTCTCTCTCTCTCTCTCTCTCTCTCTCTCTCTCTCTCTCTCTCTCTCTCTCTCTTCAATCTATTCCGATTCTCTCTCTCTCTCTCTCTCTCTTTCTCTTCAATCTATTCCGTTTCTCTCTCTCTCTCTTTCTCTTCAATCTATTCCGTTTCTCTCTCTCTTTCTCTTCAATCTATTACGTTTCTCTCTCTCTCTCTTTCTCTTCAATCTATTCCGTTTATCTCTCTCTCTCTTCAATCTATTCCGTCTCTCTCTCTCTCTCTTCAATCTATTCCGTCTCTCTCTCTCTCTCTCTCTTTCTTTCTTTCTTTCTTTCTTTCTTTCATTTTTTTTTCTTTCTTTCTCTCTCTCTCTCTCTCTCTCTCTCTCTCTCTCTCTCTCTCTCTCTCTCTCTCTCTTTCACATAATTATGTTCTTTTAGAAAGTGAGCAACAGCAACAGTCCACCTGGCCTATTCCCATGGATTGGATCTACCCACCTCACCTGCTGTCATTCCCTCTCAATCCATAATCACACCTGCCCTCACTCACTCCTCATTAGTCTCTCTCTCTTTTTCTCTCTCTCTCTCTCTCTCTCTCTCTCTCTCTCTCTCTCTCTCTCTCTCTCTCTCTCTCTCTCTCTCTCTATTCCCTGGCCCCGCTTATCGCTGCTTGCAGCTATATTTATTATTATAATTACCAAACATGTCGGAATTGCCTCCCTGATTTATGTGGGATATTGTTAATAACGTGACCTGTGAACTTTACTGTAAATGCGTCACAGCTCGAGCTGTGATGTCAGGTGTAAAACATGATTATTATGTCTATGATGATTATGATTATTTATGATTTATTATGAACTGTATTCATCTGTGTTTTCAGCCTGTACTCACACAGCTTGTGACACATGTGTAGGAAGCGCCAAGGTAAGACTGTTTATAAATCCTGTATTTAATTTCAAATGCATTTAGTTTCAATCTTTAGTTAACTATATGAACTTAAAAACAAATACATTGGACATAAAAAATATATAATAATAATTTGAATACTAGTCATTTAAGCTACTAATATAGACTAGTAGTAATTAAAGTGTGTCATGTTTGGAATTGTAACAGCTGAAATCAATAATATATCAGTATTCCGATATTAACCTGCAGGCCACATTAAGTGAAGGTGGGGGGCCCCCCGGGCCGCCAGTTGCCCATGTATGTTCATGTGAAGGACCCCCAAAATGATACATATTTGGCTGCAGACCCCCATCTCATATCTTGTGACGGTCACCCCCAGAAGCAAAGATTTGAGTTAAACATGTTCGCTTTAAAAAATATGTATTTTCAAAGATTTGCACACATTTTCACGAATTTTCAAAAATAGCAGATCTACAAGCTCATAGCGTGGCACTCAGTTCCACGCTATGAGCTTGTAGATCTGCAATTTTTTAATAGTCGAAGTATGTAAGTGGTTAAAATGATTGTTTGTGACGCTAATTTAGTATCTAGTTGTAACTAATTTAGCTGGGGACCCCCTGGTACTCCCCCAAGGACCCCTGGTGGTCCCCGGACCCCACTTTGAGAACCAATGCTTTAGACTTAGGAAACTGGACCTGAGGGGCGGCCATAGCTGAGTGGTTAGTGAGCCCGCCTAGGGAGCAGAGGCCCTGGTTGCCCCAGATTCGATTCCAGGCCAGGCCAGCATATGTGTCGATGAAATGTAATTTGTCCCTGAGCTAGACTCTTAACCCCTAATTGCTCACAGGTTCTCATTGGAAACAAGACCGCAAGGACTTAATTGAACGACCTGTTAAAAAAAAGGAATTATCCTTAGAATAGTTGGACCGCTTTATTCAGTCTACTACACCAAAAAATTGCCGATCTACAAGCTCATGGATGCTGGGGTTTAAGTGGTTAATATAATATACAAAAACTGTACATATACACAGGGAGATTGTATCTTTTTCTGGGCGTCCCTTATTTTTCTTTCTCACTTTTTTTTTTCAAATTTCAGGTAGTTGGCAGCCCTAATGCAGTGCCCTCTGAAATAGAAGGTTTTTAAAATGTTCTGTTTGTTTGCATCAGTGTTAATTTTGAGCAGCAAATTTTGATTTAGTTTTAGTCATAGTCTTTTGAATACAATTCCATTTAGTTTTAATCACATTTAAGTCATCAGAAATGTTAGGGTTAGTGTCTAGTTTTAGTTTAGTTTTAGTCGACTAAATATCATAAGATTTTAGTCGACTAAATCTACAGTTGATTTAGTCGACTAAAATGTATGTTGGCGGTGCCTTGATGGTGTCGTAATGCCTGATTTTTCACTTGCATGCTGAAAATAGCCGATCTACAAGCTCACAACGCGTCGCAGTTGTGAGCTTGTAGATCTGCTAATTTCAAGCGCAACACCCACGGGCAACCAAACATAACATTACTTGTATTTTAGTTCTACTGGATCTCTTCTCCTCTAGTCCCTCTAGTCAACTTTTTATTTGTTGACGAAATTGTCAATATATTTAGTCTTGGTTTTAGTCATCATAGCTTAGTTTTTATTTAGTTTTCGTCAGTGAAAAAAGGTAGTCGACGAACATTTTTCGTGATAGTTTAGTTGACAAAATCAACACTGGTTTGTTGTATAGAGACACACGGGGACTACAAAATTCACGCCCACTTTTGAGACAGCGCCGCTACTCGAGGTCCGTTAGAACGATGAACTGCAGCTGCCAATGCATTCCCTATGAGAGGATATGAGAGTTAGCCTACTTTTAAAATTATCCTGCATTAACTGAAGACGATATTGATTTAAATAAAAATATGTTTCCAAATGTATGGAGTGTCTTTGTCAACATATCTTCTTGTTTTCTTAATAGTTGATGTGCTTCACATTTAATTTGCCACTTTAACGAGTTACCCATAATGCTAACACAGCAGAGGGTAGACAGCAGACGGGCATTTCAGTGACATCACTGTCTTTACGAGTGCCGAGCACCGACCAGTGGCGTAGGCTACACACTGAGGCAGGAGAGGCGGTCGCCTGCCCAACTAGATCTCGCCTCCCCTAAAAAAATAAAAAATAACCCGAAAATGTGTCATTGCGTGCTTAATGTCCTCAAAGTCACGCATCCAACAAGCTTTGAACTGAGCAGATTGGACCTTCTGTTCCAGAGATAATGACCAAAACCTATTGAAAACGGCCACTTTCGCCAGTTTTCTGGGTATTGAAAACCTCAAGGGATGCGTCCGTGATGCGATCACTTAAACTCTAGATCTCCGATGCTAGCGATTTTGACATACTGATGGAGTATATTATAGTATATTGTGGGTATCGAGATGAAAGATATGGGACATTAAAAAGGACAAATTAAACAAATGGGACAGATAACACAAAAAAATCGCTACAGCCTCAGTAGTTAACCAGTGAAATGACGGTATTTTACAATGCCTCTCATAGAGATTGCATTGAGAGCTGCAGTTCATCGTTCTAACGGACCCCGAGTGTCAAAAGTGGGCGTGGATTTGTAGGCCTTCCGCTTCCGGCCGGGATATTTCACTTTCAAAAAAACTTTTGCTCATTTTATCATCTACTCAGGCTTTAGTGAGCCCCCCAGACAGTTTTTAAGTTGCTGTTGAATCTAACCATGTTAGATTCATCAAAAACACCCGTCCTTGGTTCTGGTGACTCACCCTGCCCTCCTAATGCGTGAGGGGGCCGTGTTTTTTCAATTACTTTTTTCATTTACTTTTAATATTTTTTTTGGAAAATGAAAAAAATTTAATACATTAAAAAAATGTAATAAAATAAATGAAAAAAGTAATTGAAAAAACACGGCCCCCTCACGCATTAGGAGGGCAGGGTGAGTCACCAGAACCAAGGACGGGTGTTTTTGATGAATCTAACGGGTTAAAATGGAGTTTGAAGTTATAATGGGTTTGTATAGGAAGGGGGCGTGTCTGATAAAATGAATATCAAATATCTACATAGTGAATCAAGCAACTTAAAAACTGTCTGGGGGGCTCACTAAAGCCTGTGTATACGATAAAATGACCCAAAGTTTTTTTGAAAGTGAAATATCCCTTTAAGCAGTGCTTTTGAATATTTTTTTTTTAAATGTTGTGTTTGTTTGCAGTGCCTGTGGTGTTTCACCAACAACACGTGCACAGACTACCCTGGGAGCTCTCTACTGCCACCTGCCTACGTGTGCCAGCTGTCCGAGGCCCGATGGGGGGTGTGTTGGGGTGAGTTTTTAACCACTTAAAACAATATATTCTTATTTAAAGGGACCGGACTTATAACCGTACTTGGACCACCTGCGTTGTGAGCTTATAGATTGCATTGGCAATGTTCTGCAAAGGTTCCCCCGAGAATAGGGATGCTAGGGTTCAAGTGGTTATTCTAGGGGTGCAACATTCAAAATAATCAATTCAATAGATTATTAAAAAAATATCGATAATACATTTTAATTAAATAAATGATAGATTTTGCAGGCAAAAAAATGTAATGTTATTTTCTTTTTAAATAGCAAAAATAGCAGATCTACACATTCACAAGTGAAGTGAGCTTGTAGATTGTTTATTTTTGCTATTTCTTTGCGACACTGTTGTATGATTAAATAGACCTTCAGGGATTAATCAGATTAAGCGATTTAGTTTCTTTGATTTCGATAATCGATTTAATCATGAACGCAGCGTGCGATTTCCATGAAAATTTGCACGCACATTCCCACTAGGCCGAGGAAGAAATGCCACCCTTTTCACCTTGCCCTGTTATAGCGCCACCAGCAGGTCTAATTTAGCAAAACCCATTTTTGCAACAAAATGCTTCAAATCATGAATGCACGCACATTCCCACTAGGCCGAGGAAGAAATGCCACCCTTTTCACATTGGCCTATTATAGCCTCACCAGGAGGCCACAATAACCTAACTGACCTGGCGGAGACCTGTGCTCCGAGGAGCACTTTTTCTAGTTTGTTTATGAGTTATGACTTACTGGTTAGTGGAACATTCAGGTCAGGGCTATTCTACTATATTCTTAAGGGGGCTAGATTTGAAAAATGACATTTACCAGGGGGCCAGAAATTCTTGCAGTTATTTTTGTTACATTTGGAAAGAGCAGATTCACGACTGCAGCATTCGTTTTTATAGCGTTCATGTGAGATAATCTGGATTGTCATGTGTATGTTGATCCAAACATTGTTAAAAAGTAAAACATCAACGCTGATCCAATCTGGATTTGAAATTAATCAACAAACAGTATGTATTTATTCTAGAGCATTTTGCTACAGTAGGTCTTCATGTAGGCACGAACCAGACAAGAATAACTTGTGTTTTTCCTTTGTTATCTAGTTGGTGTTTGAAATAGGACAAGGATATCTGTGTCAGAAAGGTTTATGGTGTAATAGCTCTTGACGAGTCATAAAGTGCATGAGAAATACTTAAAACCTCCTGTAAATTAGACTTGAAAGACAAACAATGCTTAGGCTGGCTGTGTCAATTTGAAGTGTCACATTAAGCATCCACACAAATCTGAGTGAAAATAAACCTTCATAACGATTATAAAACCTAGAAAAATAAACCGCTCATTTTGTTCAGACCATTTCTCAAGAGGTAGGTGTGGCAGATTGCGTTTTGATTGGTTTCTCTCTGACTCCGCCTTTGGCAAACAATCTCAACAGTCACACACGGCAATGGCTACTCTTTTTTTTTCACACATCGTTATATGATTTTGGGTTTAACTTTTTTATTTTTGGACCTGACATACAGTAGAAGAAACAAGGGATTCATCTGGCAACGAACATTACTGAATGACAGTGGTGGAAAGTAACTAAGTACAAGCAAGGAAGCTTTTGACGGGTCCATTCCATTGGTTCCATGGGTCGTGACGCGTCGTGAGCAGGCGCACAAATGGCAGATGCACGCAATGCATTTTAAGTGCATTCTCAGATTTGACCACCAGGCTTAGCCGCTTCACTGTTCTACCGTGGTTCTGGCAGTGGCGGACGCAGGATCTCTCTATGAGTAAGGCCAGGCAGATACGTGGTAGGCCCCCCGCCCCCCCCGCCGGGAGTGTGTGTGTGTGTGTGTGTGGGGGGGGGGGGGTAGGGTCGCCGCAGATAGACAGCATGGAGAGAGTTGAATAACCTCTTCAAATAACCAGAAATTACAGAAATATGTAGGCGTCTAGGCGACCTACAGGGCCGGATACAGAAATTATTAACTGGGGGCGCATTAATAAATGCTGGGGGGGCTACATATTTATGTTTTAGCTTATAGACATAGCCTACAATATTTGGTAGATGATTGGTAAATTATTAACCATGACAACGACTAAAGAATTTTATTTTGTACTTTCTTGAACCACAAGCATATCACTGCGCCAGTCAGTCAGATATAATGTACATGAGAGAAGGGGGGGGGGGGAACACTTGATACACAAAAACAAAGCTGGCAATGTATTGCTAATATCCAGGGATGCTTTGGCTACAATGAAAAGCACTACATAAACTGCGCTCGGAAAGGTTTCTTTTAGGAGCGCTTGCACACCTCCCTTGTACCCCGACATGACATATGCTCCATCACAGTATAGCAGCAAAGCCCAACACAGAGTTTTTGATCCAACTCGAGGGGGTTAAATAATTTCCAAAATGCACTTTTTTTGTGATGCCCCGTGCAGTCAAATCCGCTGTGTCAATAAATCATACTGCCCGCTCCTTGATGAGTCCTCCTCCATGAATCGAATACAAACTGCAACTAGTTCCCGTTTGGAAAGATCTTTATACTCATCCGCGAGTAGGCCTATTGCAAAATATTGTCCACTGAGTTCAGCTTTTATTTTACCAAGCAGGACTGATGCTGCAGCCTCAAGCAGCTCGTCCTGAATGCGGTTTAGGCGGTGGCGGCCGTTTAGGCGTCCTCGCGTCGATGAGTTTGCTCCGGACAAACTTTTTTTAAATTTACGCCGGTGCCATTGCTGTCTCTCTGCCGTCTCAAGAATCAAAAATGAATCAAGAGAACGAGTCCAGCCTGGACATTGTGTGTGTGGCGTTTATATTGTGTGTTTATGTCATGACGTAGAAAACCGGTTCTGTGAATGAGGGACACAGACAGACACATTTCACACTTGAGTGTGAAATGTGATTCTGAGAATACACATTGGCTCAAAAGACTCAACATCCTCCAGACACGCAGGACGTAGAGAGAGAATGGATGTGTATAAGCTGTTTGTCGACCTTAAGTATAGGGGGCGATATTCATAGTAAATACACAAAAAGCTGTCTGGCGGAGGGAGGCACAGTGTATTCGAGGTAAGGCACGGGCCTTACTGAGCCTACAGTGCGTCCGCCCCTGGGTCCTGGGGGCTTGGATGACACTCATGGGTGGCAAAACCTTGTACCGGAAATTTGATGAAATACATTGCGGTGAATGGAGCCGGCTCGACCAGCTCATGAACGATTGCGACCTTTTGTCATATAATCGGTTCAGGAATATAAAAGAAGACATATCACAGGTTGTTTTCTAATCACTTGCTTTTCGATGTGCACAGTACATCATTTTATTGAGGCATTTAAACAGCGGCAGGTATCGTTTCTGTCTCGGAGGTATCGCAAGATTTGGCTTCCAGACAGGAAATGGTTGACAGTCTTGCGATACTTAAGCCGTTCAGAAACATAATTTGTGCTCTTTAGATGCCTCTATAAAATTATGCAGCGTACACATCGACAAGCAACACAGCAGAAAACAATGTGTGATATGTCTTCGTTTATTTTCCTGAGCCGAGTATTTTATAAAGGTCTAATCGTTCAGAAATAGTGTTTGTTCGTAAGCTGTCCAGCCGGCTCTCATAGAGTCCAATGTTATTTCACCGACTTCCGGTGTGAGTCTGCCACCCAGTGCAACAAATCTGCCGGCTGGAATTGCATGATGGAGAAAAGGACGTCGGCTTCCCTTCCTTTCAAAAGCTTCCTTGGGTTGGGATTTGATTTACCTGGAAGTCTAGTCTAGTGTAATTTATTTCATTACTGTGCAGTAGTAATTATGTTAAAGGGCCAGCAGGTGGCAGCATTGCCAAACTGTTGTGTAACATTGTATTCTATGAAAAGGGGACCAGTTTTTGTGTCTCCACAATCTCCAAATGTAGTCATTTTTTCTTTTCTTTTTCGTTTTCCCTCTGAAACGAGGGCAAAAGTATTCTAACTGGAAATTTCATTCTGATATCTGTATCTGAAGCACCCGACAAGCTAGCCCTGAAACATGACTGTCATACCATGACAGTCATGGTGCCGAGTCCCCCAGGTCTAAAGTTGTGTTCGATTTTTTCACATTGCCATCTCTCACATAAACATAAACGTTCAGATTTCAAATATAAAGTGCTTACCACCGAGCCACGGATGTTACAAGGCGATGCGGACCGCGATGAGTACCCGTATCTCCCGTATTGTTCAATAAAAAGCATTTTAATCCCATCACCGGCCATTTTGTTTTTTGTTTTTGTTTTGTTTTGTAATGTATCAGAGTGCAATACACCTCCCAACCATTAGTGTCGCATGGTCGAAAGTATCGGAGACAATTTGGAGAAAATGGCCGGCGATGGGATTAAAATGCTTTTTATTTAACAATACGGGAGATACGAGTACTCATCGCGGTCCGCATCGCCTTGTAACATCCGTGGCTCGGTGGTAAGCACTTTGTATTTGAAATCTGAACGTTTATGTTTATGTGAGAGATGGCAATGTGAAAAAATCGAACACAACTTTAGACCTGGGGGACTCGGCACCATGACGCTTGTATACAAGCGTCATGTGAACCATGGCTACCGACAAGCAGTAGTGGAAGAAGTAGTTTCTATAAGAACCTAAGTATAAATATAAAGACATTCTGTTAAAAGTCATTTGACTTGAGTAAAAGTACAAAAGTATTGGCATCAAAATATACTTACTGCACCAAAGTAAGTTACAAATGTGTCAAACTCTTTCAAAAATAGCCGATCTACATATTGTAGTAAAAATTAAAAATGTTGCCTCTCAGATGAGATATTGTGGAGTATTATAGAAATACAATTAAAAAATTTGAAATACTCAAGTAAAGTCAAAGCACCACAATGGTACTCAAGTAGTACGAGAGTACACGTACTTAGTTACTTTCCACCACTGCCAGCTAGTGTCGACATGTTTTTAGTTTTTCCCCAGAGATTAATTCTTGTGGCCAGTGATCACGGCAGATGTTCATCATGTAATGTTACGCATCTGTGTCATTTTAGATTTCTTTGGCTATTCAAAAATAGCAGATATACAAACTCATAGCGTGGCACTGAGTGCCGTGCTATGAGCTGAAAATGAAAATGACCATGAAAATGTGTGTGAATCTTTGAATACATATATACATTTGTAACTAAAATCTTTGCTTTTGGGGGTCCCTGGTACAAAATATTTTGAGATGGGGGGTCCGCGGCCAAATACATATCATTTTGGGTGGTCCGGGACAACAACTGATTATAGCAATATAAAAAAATAAAAATAAAATGTTTAGAAGACATTTGCAGAATCCCAAGGAAGCAAATATTTGAGTTACAAATGTTTGCTTTAAAAAATATATACATTCAAAGATTTGCAAACATTTTAATGATTAAAAACAAAAATAAGCAGATCTGCAAGCTCATAGCGCGGCACTCGGTGCCACGCTATGAGCTTGTATATCTGCTATTTTTGAATAGCCCAAAGTATAAGATAATGACAGATGCGTTCCCCGGTCTTAATTGTGGTCTGTTTTTTCCAGTGAACTTCGAAACTCTGCTCATCACCGTGGGAGTGGTGGGCGGGATCATCCTCTTCACCATCCTCGTGTGCTGCCGCTGCTGCTGTTGCTGGAATACAGTGTAATAATTCGGTGAATGTAAATTTGCCAGGGTACGTATGCAGCTGCACGTCCATAAGGAAGAAACGGCCTTATATGGCATTGCTGCTGCTGCTGCTGCTGCTGCTGCTGCTGCTGCTGCTGCGACACATCATTTTGTTGCTGTCGGGTGGAAACCTCATTATGTCCAAAACCGTTAATTTTCAGAAATTAAATTTAAAAAAAGGGGACAAAAGCAGCTCAACAAGCTCAAAATGTGTCGCAAGACGACACGCATTTGAGCTTGTAGATCGGCTACTTTTGTTACTTTTGTGTGACACTGTAGTATGATGAAATAGGCCATTAATTTCAGAAAAAAACATAATTAAGTTAAAATATGGAAATACGACCCGACAGCAACAATATTATTGATATAATCACACACGACTCAAGTGAGCTGAAGCTACACTGTAAAATCCTCGAGTATTCATTTAACTCTGGTAGTGTATAAAATGAAACCAAATGGTCCACCAATCAGGGTACGTCCGTACAAAGAAGAAAAGGCCTTTATATGGCGATAGTGCTGCGACAAATCATAATGATATCACAGTCACGACTCGAGATGTGAGCGACTACTACACTGTGAAATCCTGGAGTGTTCGTCCATTTGGTTCCATTTGTACACTCCCAGAGTCAAATGAATACAGGATTTTACTGTGTACAAGCTATTACACTATTGATTGGCATTATTAAACACGTGTGCGACTGCACGCACACACACACACACACACACACACACACACACACACACACACACACACACACACACACACACACACACACACACACACACACACACACGCACGCACGCACACACACACACACACACACACACACACACACACACACACACACACACACACACACACACACACACACACACACACAGAAGGCTACATCCTATCTCAACTGTTACCCGCTTCCATTGAGTAGCCTCTTCCTTTTTTACCACAGCCGTTGAGAGCCATATTCAATGGAACAGTGATTGTCTTGTTATGCTGCAGACAGAGAATGAAACAATCCTCAAATACGGCCCCATATATCTCAGCCTTTTGTTGAAAAATGAAAGCATCATTTATGTCATTTTAAGATTTCTTTGGCTATTGAAAAATAGCAGATATACAAGGTCATAGCGCGGCACTGAGTGTAGATCTGCTGAAAAGGAATCCTGAAAAAGCCAACATTTGTAACTCAAATGTTTGCTTCTGGGGGATTCTACAAATGTCTTCTAAATCCTACAGTTTTCTGAAACACTTATGTTGCGTTGCTATAATATCAGTGGTTCTCAAACTGTTTTCATGTCAAGAACCCCCAAAATGATATGAATGGGTTGAGGTGGTGGTAGGATATTGTGTAAACTTGTTCAGTCGTCAACCAGTTTTGAAGAGAAAGTCCAGGTGAGTCAGGAACGTTGATGGATAATTTTATGTTTCTCTGTTATGGGTGGACCATGTTTTCACATGTGTATGGTCTGTTTACATTTGCTCCTCCTGTGGTTTTCACTGTGTATACTGTGTGTCTGTCTGTCTGTCTGTCTGTGGTTCTGTCTGTGTCTTTGTGTTTTTCCAGGGCTGCTGCCTACAGACCAGCTCCGACAAGCAGTAAGGACCTCTTTACTTTCTGCAGTGTTGTTAGTTTTACTTTGCATACTACCCATTAAGACCGCATCTGTGTGCAATTTTTCGATTTTTGTCGTGCTATTCAAAAATAGCAGATCTACAAGCTCATAGCACCGAGTGCCGCGTTATGAGCTATTGAGTTATTTTACTTTTGGTACTTTAAGTATATTTGAAATGTTTTCAACCTCGTCTTTGTGTAGCCTACTCAGTGCCCTGCACTCTCCCAGGCCTCCCTCCGTCCTCCAAGGACAGTCCAGTCCCGTAGTAAATGTGAGCTCTGGCTTCCACGGGGTGGGTGGGTGGGTGTGTGTGTGTGTGTGTGTGTGAGAGTGTGAGTGAAAGAGAGAGAGTGCAGAAGAGGAGAAGTGCTGAATCGTAGTCTTCCCTTCATGCAGTGGTGGAAAAAGTACTCACATTTCTACTTGAGTAAAAGTGAGTAAAAGTACAAAAGTATTGGTATCAAAATGTACTTATAGTACCAATAGTAGAAAGTACTCGTTATGCAGAATGTCCCAAGTTTTCCCAAGTTTCCAGAACAATCTTTTGAAAATAGATGCGACGGATAGTGAGCTTGTAGATCGGCTATTTTCAAATGGTCAAAATGTATATAGGATTGAAGTGGTTAATATGTTTTGTAATGATCAAATAATTGTAGTGAAGTAAAAGTATAATATTTGCCTCTGAGATGTAGTGGAGTACAAGTAAAAGTACAGAAAATTGGAAATACTCCAGTAAAGTAAAAATACCTCAACATTGTACTTAAGTACAGTACTATGTACTTATTTGCTTTACACCATTGCCTTCATGTGCCAGGGAGCGTAGGCCCCAGACCCGCACATGGATCTAACTTCAACTTAGTCCTCGGTTAGCGTTAGCGGTGCGTTGACCTACATTAGACGTGGTTCGCCTTTCCAAACGGTACGTTCGTACAGAGAGCTGCTGGAGCAGGATCCAGGGTCCCATAATGGGGGGGGGGGGGATCTCTAGACTCTATTTTAATTTATTTAAGATATACATTATTATTATAAAACATACATTAGCCACTTTAGCCCTATTTTATACATAGACTACTTGAAAGAGCGTTGTGAGCTTGTAGATCTACTATTTTCAAACATTTTACTACTTTTACCTTTGATACTTTAAGTATATTTTGATGCCAATACGTTTGTACTCAGGTAACATTTTGAACATAGGCCTTTTACTTGTAACAGAGTATTTGTATATTGTGGTATTGCTACTTTTACTTAAGTAAAATATCTGTGTACTTCTTCCACCACTGGTTACAGTATAGTCTAGTTACTGAACCTATAAAATGTCCACATCTTTCTCTGCCTCTCTATCTCATCCAGTGGTGGAAGAAGTACACAGATTTCTTTTTTACTTGAACAAATTAGCAATAACATAATGTAAGAAATACTCCGTAGTAAAATGCCTGTAAAATGCCTGTAAAAAAAGTATTGACATCAAAATATAAGATGACCAAAATCACTTATTTTTAACTCATTCAGTTGGAGCAGTAAATCTTCGGATCACGTTATCTCCTGGTTCTGTGTAAAAAAAAAAAAAACGCGTTGTGATTGTTGATCGGCTATTTTCAGCGAAAGCTTTCCCCACAATAACGGAAAACCGAAAAGACACTATATTGAGGGACTCCGGTTACCCATATGGGGTTTAAGTTGTTAAAACCGGGAAAAAAAGCACTCAATTGAAAATGCCAACTTTGAACAGGTACAACTCATGCCCTGTTTGACCTACAGCCATAAAACTTCAATACACACATGCGTCTACTCATGATGAACAACTTTAACCCTCTGACTTTTGACCTCTGACCTTTAGATCTCCCACCATTTTGAATTATATGAAAAACAGTTAAAACCTATCTCCTCCTGGGATTTTTGAGTAATCTGCACGAAACGTTTTACACATGAACTTTGGACCTATGCCGACAAACAAGCAGCAAAGATTTTCCATAAGTGAAAAAATGAAGCTTTAATGAGCCAATGAATATTGCAGTTTTATGACAATTATTCATCTGCCCCTAACACATACATGCAGACTCACATTTCTTTGAAACTTTGCGTTAATGTTGAGGGTCATTCCAAATATTACTGAAACCAATCTTACTCCAATTGGTCAAAGGGGGGCGCTATAGCGATTTTTTGAAAGTGCAAACTTTAAACAGGCAAAAGTCATGCCTCGTTTGGCCGACAGCCATTAAACCTGCTTACACATGTGCCTTGACTCATGAGGAACACATGTATCACGTTGACCAGTAAGCTCCGCCCTTAGATTGTCCGCAATTTTGAGCAGTTTGAAAAACACTTAAACCCAGGATTTTTCAGCTATTTGCGTGAAACTGTATCATCTGTGTGATCTCCTTTTTCACAAGTTCTTGTCTGTTGGTCCAATGGCTTCTCCCTTAAACGTGTGCCTCACAACCTGAAGGTTGCCAGTTCAAGCCTCACTTGATGCGGACTTCATTAAAGTTGCATTGCACACAACATGATTGTGTCATTTAATACATGTGCAATTGTTAAACATAACCTGAAATACTTATTTGAGAGGGTATGTTTTTGCAATGTATGACATACTTCATTCTGAAAATAGCCGATCTACAATCTCAAAACTTTTCAGATAGCAACGTGTTTCTGAGTTTGTAGATCGGCTGCTTTCACTGGTTCACTTTTATCTTCAACAGACAACCTCAGCCTGGACAAAGCTATAGCACTATAGGTAATGTTGCAGCCCGTCAATCCGAAGGTTGAGGGTTAGATTCCTGTTAATGGCAATAGGTTGACACGTCCAATCAATCCATTCTGCTTCCATCCTTCTCTCTCTTCAATCTATTGTTTCCATGTCTCTCTCTCTTCAATCTATTCCGTTTCCATGTCTCTCTCTCCGCCCTTAGATTGTTCGCAATTTTGAGCAGTTTGAAAAACACTTAAACCCAGGATTTTTCAGTTATTTGCGTGAAATGGTATCATCTGTCTGACCTCCGTTTTCACTGTATCAGGTCTGTTGGTCCAATGGCTTCCCGCATAAGTGAATGTTTCACAACATCAAGGTTGCCGGTTCAAGCCTCACTTGGTGGAGACTTCATTTAAAGTGCATTGCAAACTACAAGACTGTATTAATGAATACATATGCAATTGATAAAGATAACATGAAATGCTTATCTGAGAAGGTCTGTTTTTGCAATGTATGACATACTTCATTCTGAAAATAGCCGATCTACAATCTCAAAACTTTTCAGATAGCAACACGTTTCTGAGCTTGTAGATCGGCTGCTTTCACTGGTTCAGTTTTATCTTCAACAGACAACCTCAGCCTGGTCAAAGCTATAGCACTATAGGTAGTGTTGCAGCCTGTCAATCCAAAGGTTAAGGGTTCGATTCCTGTTAATGGCAATAGGTTGACACGTCCAATCAATCCATTCTGCTTCCATCTTTCTCTCTCTTCAATCTATTGTTTCCATGTCTCTCTCTCTTCAATCTATTCCGTTTCCATGTCTCTCTCTCCGCCCTTAGATTGTCCGCAATTTTGAGCAGTTTGAAAAACACTTAAACCCAGGATTTTTCAGTTATTTGCGTGAAATGGTATCATCTGTCTGACCTCCGTTTTCACTGGATTAGGTCTGTTGGTCCAATGGCTTCCCACTTAAGTGAATGTTTCATAACATCAAGGTTGGCGGTTCAAGCCTCACTTGGTGGAGACTTCATTTAAAGTGCATTGCAAACAACAAGACTGTATTAATGAATACATATGCAATTGATAAAGATAACATTAAATGCTTATCTGAGAAGGTATGTTTTTGCAATGTATGACATACTTCATTCTGAAAATAGCCAATCTACAATCTCAAAACTTTTCAGATAGCAACGTGTTTCTGAGCTTGTAGATCGGCTGCTTTCACTGGTTCAGTTTTATCTTCAACAGACAACCTCAGCCTGGTCAAAGCTATAGCACTATAGGTAGTGTTGCAGCCTGTCAATCCGAAGGTTGAGGGTTCGATTCCTGTTAATGGCAATAGGTTGAGATGTCCAATCAATCCATTCTGCTTCCATCTCTCTCTCTCTTCAATCTATTATGTTTCCATGTCTCTCTCTCTCAATTAATGCATGTGCAACTGTTAAAGGTAACATGAAATGCTTCTTGGAGAGAGTATGTTTTTGCAATGTATGACAAACTTCATTGTGAAAATAGCCGATCTACAATCTCACAACTTTTCAGATAGCAACGTTTTGTGAGCTTGTAGATCGGCTACTTTCACTAGTTTTCGTTCCGAGGAGACACAAAAATGCCTTTATTGGTAAATGGTTTGTGAACCAGTGATCTAGAGTAGTTCGGGACACAGAGGCTTGGTTCATAATGGACGGAAATACTTATAAATATCAACAGACACTACCAGTAATTGTGTCAATTAATACATAATGCAATTGATAAAGATAACCTGAAATGCTTATTTGAGAGGGTATGAAGTATGTATGACATACTTCATTCTGAAAATAGCCGATCTACAATCTCAAAACCTTTCAGATAGCAACTTTCTTTCTGAGCTTGTAGATCGGCTGCTTTCACTGGTTCACTTTTATCTTCAACAGACAACCTCAGCCTGGACAAAGCAATAGCACTATAGGTAGTGTTGCAGCCTGTCAATTCGAAGGTTGATGGTTCGATTCCTGTTAATGTCAATAGGTTGAGATGTCCAATCAATCCATTCTGCTTCTCTCTCTTCAATCTATTATGTTTCCGTGTCTCTCTCTCTTCAATCTATTGCGTTTCCATGTCTCTCTCTCTATCTCTCTTCAATCTATTCCGTTTCCATGGCTCTCTCGCTCTCTCTCTCTCTCTCTTCAATCTATTCCGTTTCCATGTCTCTCTCTCTCTCTCTCTTTCTCTTCAATCTATTCCGTTTCTCTCTCTCTCTCTCTCTCTCTCTCTCTCTCTCTCTCTCTCTCTCTCTCTCTCTCTCTCTCTCTCTCTCTCTCTCTCTCTCTCTCTCTCTCTCTCTCTCTCATATTCACCAGGTCAGGTCTGTTGTTCCAATGGTTTCTCGCTTAAGTGTGTGCCTTACAATCTCAAGGTTGCCAGTTCAAGCCTCACTTGATGCGGACTTCATTTAAGTTGCATTGCACACAACATGATTGTTGCGAACGCGGAAGGAGGCCTCCGACCAAGTGGAGCTTACTATATCACCGTGCTTGGGTTGTGTGTGTGTGTGTGTCTGTCCCTTATTTATGGTCTTTCCGTGTGTGTTCACGCTCTCATTGGCTCGCGCCCCCATGTGACTCGAAACTCTGTGCTGAAATGCCAGCAGCTGCACTGCCTGTATACAGCGTGTGTTCGTTTTAAACGCTATATATAGATAGCCTGCCTAGATAGCCTGCAGCAAACAGAATGGTGTTTTAGAAGGCGGTCTAAAGCGCACTTCGGATAGAGTGCGGTGTGATTCGAAAGAACGCGACACTGACGTACAACGAAGCTTTCCATAAGCTTGTAAAAGTTTACCCTCTTTCGGTCTATAGGGCGGTCATAGCTGAATGGGTAGAGAGTCCACCTATAGGGAACTTAAGGTCCCAGGTTTGTTTCCTGGACCCAGCTATGTGTTGAGGTGTCCATGAGCAAGACACTTAACCCCTAACTGCTCCCGAGAACCAGTCCCAGCATCGGCTGCGGGTGAAGCTGAAATCAATAATGAATGCTGCTCAGGAGCATTCATTCAAGGTCATTCATTGTAACTTCTGCACTGCCAACAAGACACTCCGCTGCTTTTGTAGAAGATATGGACAACCATGTAGGCCTACATTACTACTGTCTGTGGACTGTGTCAACTTGAGGAATGTCTCAATTCCACATAAAAAAAATAAGTTAAAGGATGACAATGAATAGTGATTGTAGTCTGTATAACACAAGTTCCTATAATGGGCTTGTACCTGCTTACTGGATTTCTTGACAACATTGTGGTTATTTAAATAATTTCGTAAGTAAGTAATAGATATATCTTATCTTAATTCCCCCTTTCTAAGTTGAATAGTAATACAGTATAACCATTATAAGCTACATCGTGGACGGTATCTTGAAAATGGCGCCTTTCCGGAATTTACATGATTGTTAGAAATGGATTCTACTGGTAAAATTACCTTAGGGTCAACTGTTTGACCATTGGTTTCCAAAATGTATTGTCTAGAAGTCATATAGATGATTCACACACATCACGGCTTCACATGGGGGTAGGTTTGTTTAGAGAGTGATAACTGCCATTAAGCTACTAGATTGGCAGGGTTATCATTCCAAAATATAAACTAGAGACATGTAGGAAGTTTACGTCACTTTAGGTGGTACCAATTTGTGAAAATATCAGTGTTGGCCCCAGGACTATTTCATGTTATCTTTAAAAATTACATATGCATTAATTCATCAATCATCATCACCTCAACACAATGTCAGGGACAGGGATCTAACCAGCGACCTTTGGACTCACAGGCTGCCTCTCTTGTCATTGAGCTAGAAATATGGCCTCCCTGATAGTGTCTGTTGATATCTATAACTCTTTCTGTCCGTTATGAACCAAGCCTCTGTTTCGCTAACTACTCTAGATCACTGGTTCACAAACCATTTACCAATAAAGACATTTTGTGTCTCCTCGGAACGGAAACTAGTGAAAATAGACGATCTACAAGCTCACAACGCGTTGCTATATGAAAAGTTGTGAGATTGTAGATCAGCTATTTTCAGAAGATGTCATACATTGAAAAAAATACATTGAAAAAAAAAATACTCTCAAATAAGCATTTCATGTTATCTATCAAATTTGCACATGCATTCATTGATGCAGTCATGTTTTGTGCAATGCAATTGAAATGTAGCCTGCATGAGGTGAGGCTTGAATCGGATGTGACGGGGTCAGAAATGAGCATTGTGTAATTTTTTGGGATTTATTTTATTGATGCGTAAAACCTGTATAATGCACTTAAACAATCATCATCTTAAATGTGTTCCCTGTAATTCTCCCACTGAGTGTTTAACATTGCAATGTATTTTCCCCGGTCCCTGAGCCACTTGACATTGAACTGTATGATAGGCTGCATGACATTGACCGTGTCACTCAGGCGTGACCGCCAGCCAGCCAATGTCCCCAGATCACGCTGTCTGAGAAGCGAATGAGAACGGAGTAGGGTGTGGTTCACCCACTACAAAAGGAGAGCGGGCCTTTTGAATGAGAAACAGGAAAAGACAGAGGCATAACAGCGAGAGACAACCATAATAATAATAATAAATAAACTTTATTTGTATAGCACCTTTCATGACATGAAATGCAGCTCAAAGTGCTTTACAGATCAAGAATACAATTACAGTTAGAACCAATTTAACAATAAAGCAAACAAAAATAAAATAAAATAAAATAAAAGCAAAGGCATAAAACAACATTAAAATAGGCAATACAGTGAGGAATTAAAAATCAACCAAAGAATCAGCTAAAAGCAAGAGTGAAGAAATAGGTCTTGAGCTGTGCTTTAAAGCTATCGACATAGGCTGCCTGTCTTAAGTGTAATGGGAGTTTATTCCACACTGTCGGTCCGTAAAAGCAGAATGCTGCTTCACCGTATTTTTTATATGTCATTGTAGGCACCTCGAGCAGGTCAGCACTTGAAGACCTGAGGGCCCGGTTTGGAACATATCTCTCTAGCAGGGACGTGCTGGCCACTGGGAAATCCGGGAAAATTCCAGAACGGCCGCGCCATTTACGGCGCGGCCGCAAAACATTTTTTTTGCTCCCGTTTTAGGATTATTACGGTAATTTCCGCGTCGCGCGGCCCAATTATTAGTTACGTTACTGTTGGGCTGGGACGTTTTTCAGCAGTGGCGTAATTTACATAGGGTTGCTGGGTTAAAACGCACCCTCCCAGCACGCCCCTGCAGAGAACTGAGAAAAAGGAACTGAAATCTCAGCCACATGTATTTGTGTACCATACATGGAACTGGATAGAGCTGTCTCATCGTTATTCTATTGTAAGTATTTGTCTCATTAGCAAGAACTGCACGTGATGGTGAAGAAAGAGAAGTTGGAAAGACACTTGCGGACAAACCACAAGTCATTTGACAAGACATTTCCAGCAGACAGAGAACTGAGAAAAATACATAAACTAAGGAAGTGAAAGATCTCATGCCTACTGAAACTGTTGGGGCACAAAGGGGGCCCTTCTGTTCTAACCTTCTTGAATTAGCACTCACTCACGACAAATGTGTCTCGTTGTGAGCTTGTAGATCGTTTTTATTTTTTTCCGAAAATATATACACACACACACACACACACACACACACATATATATATATATATATATATATATATATATATATATATATATATATACACATATATATATACACACACACACACACACACACACACACACACACACACACACACACACACACACACACACACACACACACACACGTACTAGTCTAATAGTTTCAAAATGTGTAGCACACTGTCATAGACACTATGGCACATTACGAGTCCATTAGTTTACATTTAGCGCTAGTCATTTGGGTTTCCCGTAAAATTATTCACAAATTATTTTGTATGTCCGTGAAAAAAATCTAATATTGATAAAAAATGTCCGTCACGTGATGACCCCTGATCTCCTGCAACATGTTAATGAGCATGTTACTTTACGAGTCACCAAAGTTATTCAACCACGTTTTTACATTATAATGAAGAAAATATATGGGCTATAATTTGATAATTTTTTTTCAAAATAAAGAATGTGCCACGGACATAGACATGTCTTACCACGGACGTTTGTCCGTGAACGGACATGTTGATGAACCCTGGACGGAAGGCACACTGTGTATAAAACTCTGTATCTCTGTTTAAAACTTCAGAAGAATATATCTGGAACCAACCATGCTTTTCCGACGCTTGTTAAGATCTCTTCTCTGGAGCAGCCGCAAAAAAAAAATTGCTCCCGTTTTAGGATTATTACGGTAATTTCCGCGTCGCGTGGCCCAATTATCAGTTACGTTACTGTTGGGCTGGGACGTTTTTCAGCAGTGGCGTAATTTACATAGGGTTGCTGGGTTAAAACGAGCCCCCCCCCCCCGTTGACAACCCCCCCCCCCCCCCCCGTTGACAAAAGTGTGGGCCGGTTCGGAAAATCCCAGAGCTGAATTTTGGTCCCAGCACGCCCCTGCTCTCTAGGCAGTCAGAGAGGTAGGAAGGTGCCAGGCCATTTAGAGCTTTATAAACTATTAAAATAATTTTTAAATCAATCCTAAAAACAACCGGGAGACAGTGTAGTGAAGCTAGAACTGGAGTGATATGTTCTCTCATAGGCTACTGACCAGTCTAATATTGGAGTTTCTGCATACCAGCCACTAGTGGGCCAGCCCAACACTCAGGCGTGACCGCCAGCCAGCCAATGTCCCCAGATCACGCTGTCTGAGAAGCGAATGAGAACGGAGTAGGGTGTGGTTCACCCACTACAAAAGGAGAGCGGGCCTTTTGAATGAGAAACAGGAAAAGACAGAGGCATAACAGCGAGAGACAACCATAATAATAATAATAAATAAACTTTATTTGTATAGCACCTTTCATGACATGAAATGCAGCTCAAAGTGCTTTACAGATCAAGAATACAATTACAGTTAGAACCAATTTAACAATAAAGCAAACAAAAATAAAATAAAATAAAATAAAAGCAAAGGCATAAAACAACATTAAAATAGGCAATACAGTGAGGAATTAAAAATCAACCAAAGAATCAGCTAAAAGCAAGAGTGAAGAAATAGGTCTTGAGCTGTGCTTTAAAGCTATCGACATAGGCTGCCTGTCTTAAGTGTAATGGGAGTTTATTCCACACTGTCGGTCCGTAAAAGCAGAATGCTGCTTCACCGTATTTTTTATATGTCATTGTAGGCACCTCGAGCAGGTCAGCACTTGAAGACCTGAGGGCCCGGTTTGGAACATATCTCTCTAGCAGGGACGTGCTGGCCACTGGGAAATTCGGGAAAATTCCAGAACGGCCGCGCCATTTACGGCGCGGCCGCAAAACATTTTTTTTGCTCCCGTTTTAGGATTATTACGGTAATTTCCGCGTCGCGCGGCCCAATTATTAGTTACGTTACTGTTGGGCTGGGACGTTTTTCAGCAGTGGCGTAATTTACATAGGGTTGCTGGGTTAAAACGCACCCTCCCAGCACGCCCCTGCAGAGAACTGAGAAAAAGGAACTGAAATCTCAGCCACATGTATTTGTGTATCATACATGGAACTGGATAGAGCTGTCTCATCGTTATTCTATTGTAAGTATTTGTCTCATTAGCAAGAACTGCACGTGATGGTGAAGAAAGAGAAGTTGGAAAGACACTTGCGGACAAACCACAAGTCATTTGACAAGACATTTCCAGCAGACAGAGAACTGAGAAAAATACATAAACTAAGGAAGTGAAAGATCTCATGCCTACTGAAACTGTTGGGGCACAAAGGGGGCCCTTCTGTTCTAACCTTCTTGAATTAGCACTCACTCACGACAAATGTGTCTCGTTGTGAGCTTGTAGATCGTTTTTATTTTTTTCCGAAAATATATACACACACACACACACACACACACACACACACATATATATATATATATATATATATATATATATATATATATATATATATATATATATACACATATATATATATACACACACACACACACACACACACACACACACACACACACACACACACACGTACTAGTCTAATAGTTTCAAAATGTGTAGCACACTGTCATAGACACTATGGCACATTACGAGTCCATTAGTTTACATTTAGCGCTAGTCATTTGGGTTTCCCGTAAAATTATTCACAAATTATTTTGTATGTCCGTGAAAAAAATCTAATATTGATAAAAAATGTCCGTCACGTGATGACCCCTGATCTCCTGCAACATGTTAATGAGCATGTTACTTTACGAGTCACCAAAGTTATTCAACCACGTTTTTACATTATAATGAAGAAAATATATGGGCTATAATTTGATAATTTTTTTTCAAAATAAAGAATGTGCCACGGACATAGACATGTCTTACCACGGACGTTTGTCCGTGAACGGACATGTTGATGAACCCTGGACGGAAGGCACACTGTGTATAAAACTCTGTATCTCTGTTTAAAACTTCAGAAGAATATATCTGGAACCAACCATGATTTTCCGACGCTTGTTAAGATCTCTTCTCTGGAGCAGCCGCAAAAAAAAAATTGCTCCCGTTTTAGGATTATTACGGTAATTTCCGCGTCGCGTGGCCCAATTATTAGTTACGTTACTGTTGGGCTGGGACGTTTTTCAGCAGTGGCGTAATTTACATAGGGTTGCTGGGTTAAAACGAGCCCCCCCCCCCCGTTGACAAACCCCCCCCCCCCCCCCGCCGTTGACAAAAGTGTGGGCCGGTTCGGAAAATCCCAGAGCTGAATTTTGGTCCCAGCACGCCCCTGCTCTCTAGGCAGTCAGAGAGGTAGGAAGGTGCCAGGCCATTTAGAGCTTTATAAACTATTAAAATAATTTTTAAATCAATCCTAAAAACAACCGGGAGACAGTGTAGTGAAGCTAGAACTGGAGTGATATGTTCTCTCATAGGCTACTGACCAGTCTAATATTGGAGTTTCTGCATACCAGCCACTAGTGGGCCAGCCCAACTTCTATGCGGTGGGTTTTGAAAATCTTACACCCACAGCCACAACACCATGCCACAAATCAAAACGTGTCACTAAGTGCACAATCTTTATGAGCTTGTACATATTCCCTCCCAGCATTTAAACTACAGTTTATAGCAGTTTGTCCTAGCTAATCTCGCAAACCGTTGGGCCGTTCAGCACCAAATTGCTTGTGTACATAGCCAGTAGGTCACAGACGTATCCACTATTTCCCCCCTCTTATGTTTTATATTTTTTTTAATATCTAACTGTAATTGTATTTATCATATAATTATTTCCATAAATGTGTTCAAATATCAAATTATCTCATTAAATATGCACAATATCAAGATTTCCTCAGCAGAAATGGATTCTACTGGTAAAATTACCATAAGGTCAAATGTTTATAAGACCATTGGTTTCCAAAAAGTATTGTCTAGAAGTCATAGATGATTCACACACATCACGGTTTCACATGGGGGTAGGTTGCATTAATTAACAAGGTCATGTTTTGTGCAATGCCCCCCCTCACCCCCCCTCACTAACCTCAGTAAAACAACGCCTAAACCTAACCTCAAGAAACACTATGTGTAAACCTAAGAATGCCAAATCATCATCACCTCAACACATTGTCGGGGACAGGGATCGAACTAGGGACATTTGGATTCACAGGCTGCCTCTCTTCTCATTGAGCTAGAAATATGGCCTCCCTGATATTATGCGTTAATATCTATTTTTAAGTCTTTCCTCCGTTATGAACCAAGCCTCTGTTACTACTACTCTAGATCACTGGTACACAAACCATTTACCAATAAAGACATTTTTCTCGGAACGGAAACTCACAACGCGTTGCTAACAAAAAAGTTGTGAGATTGTAGATCGGCTATTTTCACATAAGTATGTCATATATTGAAAAAAAAAAGCTCTATAGACTTTATAGATAACATATTTGATCTATCTACAAAATTTGCACATGCATTAATTTATGCAGTCATGTTTTGTGCGATGGAATTGAAATGTAGCCTGCATGAGGTGAGGCTTGAATCGGGGACTTTGAGTTTAAGAGGCATGTCCCTTACTGACTCAGCCATTCGTGAGGCATTCGTAACGCATTTATGTAATTTTCATAAAACTGCAATTTTCATTGGCTCATAAAATCATTTTGTCAAGTACACACTTTTCTTCTGCTGGGATTTTAGATATTGGTCCAAAGTTCACGTGTAAAAGGTCTGCAAGGTAGAGATAATTTGGCGATTATGCTTAAAAAGGTGGAATAATGATAATAATGAAAGTGAAAGTGTAGAGATGCAATAGGGGTCCAAAGGCCCTAGGGCCTTGGCCCCTTAATAAAACGATTCACAGGAGGCAGGCAGTGATCGCCCCATGTGCACAGTGCACACGCCCTCACCACCACCTCGTACAATTCAGCAGTCAAAGTCTCAGTCTCAAGCCCCATCCTCCTGTTTCACCATCCTACTGTATATAGACCCTGTGCATTAATATTTGTGTGCAGGACTTCTAGAGATTCTTTGCAAGGAACACCAACTGATTAACCATGTCTGGCCTCAGACTTGTTGTCGTCGTTGTTTGCAGCTTCATTAGCCTAGTGGAATGTCAAAATACCACACCACCTGCCACACGTAAGAATTTATTATAAATGCATAAATATGTATTTATTTATTTATTCATTATTATTATAATTACCAAAGCATGTCGGAATTGCCTCCCTGATTTATGTGGGATATTGTTAATAACATGACCTGTGAACTTTACTGTAAATGCGTCACAGCTCAGGCTGTGATGTTAGGTGTAAAACATGATTATTATGTCTATGATTATGATTATTTATGATTTATTATGAACTGTATTCATCTGTGTTTTCAGCCTGTAATTCCCACACGGCTTGTGACACATGTGTAGGAAGCACCAAGGTATACTGTTTAAGTAAATCCTGAAAATGTGTATTTAATTTCAAATGCATTTAGTTTCAATCTTTAGTTAACTATATGAACTTAAAAACAAATACATTGGACATAAAAAATATATAATAATAATTTGAATACTAGTCATTTAAGCTACTAATATAGACTAGTAGTAATTAAAGTGTGTCATGTTTGGAATTGTAACAGCTGAAATCAATAATATATCAGTATTCCGATATCAACCTGCGGGCCACATTATGTGAAGGTTGGGGCCCCCCGGGCCGCCAGTTGCCCATGTATGTTCATGTGAAGGACCCCCAAAATGATACATATTTGGCTGCAGACCCCCATCTCATATCTTGTGATGGTCACCCCCAGAAGCAAAGATTTGAGTTAAACATGTTCGCTTTAAAAAATATGTATATTCAAAGATTTGCACACATTTTCACGAATAAAAAAATATAGCAGATCTACAATCTCATAGCGTGGCACTCAGTTCCATGCTATGAGCTTGTAGATCTGCTATTTTTTAACAGTCAAAGTATAACATATGGTTAAAGTGGTTAAAATGATTGTTTGTGACGCTAATTTAGTATCTAGTTGTAACTAATTTAGCTGGGGACCCCCTGGTACTCCCCCAAGGACCCCTGGTGGTCCCCGGACCCCACTTTGAGAACCAATGCTTTAGACTTAGGAAACTGGACCTGAGTTGGACCGCTTTATTCAGTCTACTACACCAAAACTCTTTGCCAAAAAATAGCCGATCTACAAGCTCATGGATGCTGGGGTTCAAGTGGTTAATATTATATACAAAAACTGTACATATACACAGGGAGATTTTATATTTTTCTGGGCGTCCCTTATTTTTCTTTCTCCCTTTTTTTCTTCAAATTTCATGTAGTTGGCAGCCCTAATGCAGTGCCCTCTGAAATAGAAGGTTTTTAAAATGTTCTGTTTGTTTGTATCAGTGTTAATTTTGACAGCAAATTTTGATTTAGTTTTAGTCATAGTCTTTTGAATACAATTCCATTTAGTTTTAATCACATTTAAGTCATCGGAAATGTTAGGGTTAGTGTCTAGTTTTAGTTTAGTTTTAGTCGACTAAATATCATAAGATTTTAGTCGACTAAATCTACAGTTGATTTAGTCGACTAAAATGTATGTTGGCGGTGCCTTGATGGCGTCGTAATGCCTGATTTTACACTTGCATGCTGAAAATAGTCGATCTACAAACTCACAACGCATCGCAGTTGTGAGCTTGTAGATCTGCTAATTTCAAGCGCAACACCCACGCGCAACCAAACATAAAATTACTTGTATTTTAGTTCTACTGGATCTCTTCTCCACTAGTCCCTCCTTAACATTTTAGTCTACTTTTTATTTGTTGACGAAATTGTCAATATATTTAGTCTTGGTTTTAGTCATCATAGCTTAGTTTTTATTTAGTTTTCGTCAGTGAAAAAAGGTAGTCGACGAACATTTTTCGTGATAGTTTTGGTTGACGAAATCAACACTGGTTTGTTGTGTGCAGTGCTTTTGAAAAAAAACGTTTTTTTAAATGCTGTTTTTGTTTGCAGTGCCTGTGGTGTTTCACAGAATCAGAATCAGAATCAGAATTCGCCAACATCACGTGCACAGACTACCCTGTGGGCTCCTTGCTGCCACCTGCCTCCGTGTGCAAGCTGTCCGAGGCCCGATGGGTGGTGTGTTGGGGTGAGTTTTTAACCACTTAAAACCATCTATTCTTATTTAAAGGGACCGGACATATAACCGTACTTGGACCACCTTTAGCCCTCTTCACCAAATCTCTGTGTAGAAAAAGAAAAGCTGTGTTGTGAGCTTATAGATTGCATTGTTAATTTTCTGCAAAGGTTCCCCCCAGAATAGGGATGCAAGGGTTCAATTCTAGGGGTGCAACATTCAAAATAATCAATTCAATAGATTATAAAAAAAATATCGATAATACATTTTAATAAAATAAATGATACGATTTTGCAGGCAAAAATGTAAAATGTTATTTTCTTTTTAAATAGCAGATCTACACGTTTACAATGTGAAGTGAGCTTGTAGATTGGTTACTTTTGCTATATCTTTGCGACACTGTTGTATGATTAAATAGGCCTTCAGGGGTTAATCAGATTGATCAATTTAGTTTTTTTTGCAACTATTCGTTGATCTATAACAAGTAAAATAAATTATTCGACTAATCGAAAAAATATTCGAATAATTGATAAGAAAATAAACGATAGTTGTAGCCATACAACTGCCAATGAAACAGTACATCCTGGGTCATTGTTCATCAGGTACTGTAAGGGGTCAGGTCAGGTAGAACGTTCTGGTCCGATACCGTCAACTCAGCAAGTAGCACGGCATGGAAAAGACATGTGATAAGTACTGGGAGGCTGGGAGCTGATGGTAGGTGTGGCACCCCACCTCAGCAATCCATCTCCCTGGTTTAGACACCCTCATAGCTCCACTGATACCGACAATAAGCCACTTCGACCTACTTACTTAGTTTACTTACTTACTTTCTTACTTAACTTATACTTCAGGTCCCAAAAATGGGTCATTTGTGTTATTTAATGTATGAGTTATGACTAATGGTTAGTGGAACATTCAGGTCAGGGCTATATACTACATTCTTAAGGGGGCTAGATTTGAAAAATTACATTTACCAGGGGGCCAGAAATTCTTGCAGTTACTGAAAGACCAAAAAATTAGATTCACGACTGTAGCATTCGTTTTTATAGCGTTCATGTGAGAGAATCTGGATTGTCATGTGTATGTTGACATTGTTAAAAAGTTAAACATCAACGCTGATCCAAGCTGGATTTGAAATGAATCAACAAACAGTATGCTCAGACTAATTTTTTTTACAGCCTACAGGCTTGTTCCTCTCTAAGATAAACTGATGCTTGTCGACCAGTTCTAGGTATCGGCATCAATACTAACACCACTTGGGGCAGCGGTGGGTGGGAGGGAAAGTGCCTTTTAAAGTGGTTCGCACCTCCCCAACACAGCTGAAGTGCCCTTGAGCGAGGCACTAGCTGAACCCCAAGCTGCTTAGTGGCCAACAGTATAACACTGTGAATGTACTGGTCAAATAAATGTATTACCGCCAAATGACGTCTATGAGTGCCTGCAGTTCATCAGATAAAAGACAAGCTGCGTCTACAGTATGTCTCAAAAACTAATAATTTTAAATGCCAGTTTACAATGTAAATATATCTCTCCTACAGTATTTATCCTAAAGCATTTTGCTATAGTAGGTCTTCATGTAGGCCCGGACCAGACAAGAACAACTTGTGCTTTTCCTTTGTTATCTAGTTGGTGTTTGAAATAGGACAAGGATATCTGTGTCAGAATGGTTTATGGTGTAATAGCTCTTGACAAGTCATAAAGTGCATGAGAAATATTTAAAACTCCTGTAAATTAGACTAAAAATGAAAGTGAAAGAAAGAAACAGCTCATTTTGTTCAGACCATTTCTCAAGAGGTAGGTGTGGCAGATGTTTTTATTGGTTTCTCTCTGACTCTGCCTTTGGCAAAGAATCTCAACAGTCACACACAGCAATGGCTACTCTTTTATTTTTTTCACGCACCGTTATATGATTTTGGGTTTTTTATTTTTTTTATTTTTGGACCTGACATAGAAGAAACAAGGGATTCATCTTGCAACGAACGTTACTGAATGACAGTGGTGGAAAGCAACTAAGTACAAGTACTCAAGTACAGTACGAGAGTAAATGTACTTAGTTACTTTCCACCACTGCCAGCCAGTGTCGACATGTTTTTAGTTTTTCTCCAGAGATTAATTATTGTGGCCAGTGATCACGGCAGATGTTCATCATGTCATGTTACGCATCTGTGTCATTTTAGATTTATTTGACTATTCAAAAATAGCAGATCTACAAGCTCATAGCGTGGCACCGAGTGCCGCGCTATGAGCTTGTAGATCTGCTATTATTGAAAAAGAAATTGTGAAAATGTGTGCAAATCTTTGAATACATACAGTATATACATTTTTAATTAAAATCTTTGCTTTTGGGGGTCCTTGGAACAAAATATTTTGCGAACCACTGATTTTAGCAACATAAGTGTAAAAAAAAAAAAAAGTTAGGATTTACAGTAGAAGACATTTGTAGAATCCCCAGAGGCAAAGATTTGAGTTAAAGATGTTCGCTTTAACATTCAAAGATTTGCACACATTTTCATGATAAAAAAAAGCAGATCTGCAAGCTCATCGAGTGCTGCGCTATGAGCTTGTATATCTGCTATTTTTGAATAGCCCAAAGTATAAGATAATGACAGATGCGTTCCCCGGTGTTGTTATTGTGTGGTCTGTTGTTTCCAGTGAACTTCGAAGCTCTGCTCATCGCCGGGGGAGTGGTGGGCGCGATCATCCTCATCATCATCCTCGTGTGCTTGTGCAGCTGCTGTTGCTGCAATAAGTTTAGTTATGGCCAAGGGTACGTATACAGTTGCACGTCAATATAAGGAAGAAACGGCCTTATATGGCATTGCTGCTGCTGCTGCTGTGACACATCATTTTGTTGCCGGGTCGGGTGGGAACCTCATTATGTCCAAAACCGTTACTTTTTCATATTCAAATTCAAAAGTAGCTCAACAAACTCAAAACGTGTCACAGGACGACGCGTTTTGAGCTTGAAGATCGTCTATTTTTGCTACTTTTGTGTGACACTGTAGTATGATAAAATAGGCCATTCATTTCCGAAAAAAACATAAGTTAAAATATGGAGATACGACCCGACAGCAACAATATTATTGATATAATCACAGTCTCACGACTCAAGTGAGCTGAAACTACACTGTAAAATCCTCGAGTGGGGGGGGGGGGGGGGGGGGGTTGAAAAAAGAGGGAGAGCGAGGAGAAAAAACGTGAAAGAAAGAGGTCAAAGACAAATATAAAAGATATCTACAGTATGTATCCTTGTACGTGCGCATAAAAAAGCAGAAGGCATGTACGCTGTGGCGCAGTGGTAAAGTAGCTGTAAAGTATCTGGAGGTCTTGGGAGGAGTAGGACGAAGGCTCTCTACGTCCTCCCGGTGGGGGCTCCTCACTGCTAGGTAGGTGAGTCAGTAGTATACAACAGCAGTGAAAACACAGAAATGTGTGTGTGGATTGGCATAACGACTAAATTGGGGAGAAAAATGGGTAAAAAAAATCAATACAAAAAGATTATAAATAAGTTGCAAAAAGTAGGAAGGTATGAGGTCAAATCAGTGGTGGAAAAAGTACTCAAATTATTTACTTAAGTAAAAGTATCGATACCACAATGTAGAAATACTCTGTTAGGGCGCGCTCCCACCACACTTTTATTTTACCTCTGGGGCGGAATCTGCCAATGCTTTGTCAATGTAAATGCGTGGATTCACGCAAGAGCGGATCTTTCCGCATGTCGCGCAGACCGTGCGTTTATCTGCTCTACACGACTTGTCAATTTAAAACATATAACTGCTGGAGGTAGGAGCGGATTTTCCTCCTCTGTCCAATCGGGTGAGTCGAAGGCGGACCGTCCCAAGACTCAGGAAGCACCATGGTGCTCAAGGCAGAGGGCGGTGCAGGCTACGGGGAGGGTCCTGAAAGTGAGTGACAGGTGCGTCACTCCCGTTTTTTAGAATCCGCTGGCTGCAAAAAACTATGGCCGCGCACAACCTGCGTTTAAAAGCAGCCGACCATGTTTTGGTGGGAGCGCGCCCTTACAAGTAAAAGTCCGGAATTCAAAATTTACTTGAGTAAAAGTACAAAACTAGTGCTGTCAAAATATACTTAAAGTGCCAAAAGTAAAAGTACTCATTAGTCATTATGCAGAATGTCCCCATTTCAAGTTTTCAAATGTATACAAATATTTTGAAAATAGCAGATCTACAAGCTCACAATGCGTTGCATCGCGACGCATTGTGAGCTTGTAGATTGGCTATTTTCAAATGGCCGAAATGTATTTAGGGCTGAAGTGGGTAATGTATGTTTTGTAATAATAATGAAAATCTACAAAGTAACTAGTAACTAAAGTTTGCAAATAAATGTAGTGGAGTAAAAGTACAATATTTGGATCTGAGTTGTAGTGGAGTAGAAGTGAAAGTACTGGAAATTGAACATACTCAAGTAAAGTACAATACCTCAAAATGTTTTACTTAAGTACAGTACTTAAGTAAATGTACTTAGTTACTTTCCACCACTGGGAACGAGGAATAATGGGTTGAGGTGGTGGTAGAATATTGTGTAAACTGGTTCAGTCGTCAACCAATTTTGAAGAGAAGATCCAGGTGAGTCAGGCAAGTTGATGGATCAATATTTTATGTTTCTCTGTCGTGGGTGGACCATGTTTTCACATGTGTATGGTCTGTTTACATTTGCTCCTCCTGTGGTTTTCACTGTGTATACTGTGTCTCTGTCTGTGGTTCTGTCTGTGTCTTTGTTTTTTTCCAGGGCTGACGACAGACAACGTCTGGTAAGGACCTCTTTACTTTCTGCACTGTTGTTAGTTTTACTTTGCATAGCTTAACCCAATATTTCGATTTCTTTGGCTATTAAAAAAAGCGAATCTACAAGCTCATAGCGCAGCACAGAGTGCCGCGTTATGAGCTTGTAGATCTACAATTTTTTTTAAATCGTGAAAAGTTTTGCAAATATTTGAATATGTTTTTTGTTTTTTTAAACGTATGTTGCTATATAGTGGTTCTCAAACTTTTTCATGTCAAGGACCCCTCTACACTCCCCCCCACCCCCCCTGTTCCTGTTTCTCTCTCTTCCTACCTGTGTCTTTCTCTTTCTCTCTCTCTGTCTTTCCCTCTCTTTCCCAGGTCCCAGGTCCCCCCCAGAATCAGAATCAGAATCAGGTTAATTTTAACATCACAGCAGGTCCACAAGGTAAACAAGTGGGTGAAATTCATTTTCGTACATTCCCATCACAACGTTATTTCTATAGAAAGAAGAGGGGGAGGAAGAAGAGGGCTGGGGGGGGCAAGTGGGAAGGAGGTCAAACAAAAGAACAACAAAAAGGCCAAATCTACATATTTACACTACCTGAGATAAAAAAATATATAAGCCTGAGCATAGCAGCAATGTATACTGTGCATGATATACTTATAACTACGTTAGGGAAAAAAAAGAAAAGCACAATAAAAGACAAAAAAAAGTGCGTTATACATGGGATTAAGGTGCAAAAAAGTCAGTGCGTGTCGACCGCATAATCTCTGTTTCTCTGTTGTGGCTGGACCATGCTTTCACATGTGTATGGTCTGTTTACGTTTTGCTCCTCCTGTTGTTCACTGTGTATACTGTGTCTTTGTGTTTTTCCAGGGCTGACGACAGACAACCTCTTTACGTAAGGACCTCTTTACTTTATGCAGTGTTGTTAGTTTTACTTTGCAAAGCTTAACCCATTAAGACCGGGAACGCATCTGTGTGTAATATTTAGATTTCTTTGGCTATTAAAAAAAAGGAAATCTACAAGCTCATAGCGCGGCACCGAGTGCCACGTTATGAGCTTGTAGATCTGCTAATTTTGAAAAATCGTGTTATTTTTGCAAATCTTTGAATATATGTTTTTCTTTTGAAAAAACCTATGTTGCTATATGTGGTTCTCAAACGTTTTCATGTCAAGGACATCTAATCAGGTTCTGTATATTCCTTTTGTTCCCATCTACACTCCCCCCACCCCCTGTCCCTGTTTCTCTCTCTTCCTACCTGTGTCTTTCTCTTTCTCTCTCTCTTTCCCAGGTCCCAGGTTCCCCCCACCGCCCCTCCCCCCCCGTACAGCAAGTAGAGTTGAGAATGAGTAAAGCAGAGTTATGGAGGAGTTCCCCAGGGCACCCTGTACGTACGGCTCTGCTCTGCTCCGTGACAGGCCTTATGTTTTCCTGGTGTAGCTTAGAGTGAGAAGATGCACGCGCACGCACACGCACACGCACACGCACGCGCACGCACACGCACACGCACACGCACACGCACACGCACACACACACACACACACCACATGCCTGTTGTAGTTTTAAGTATGTGAATCCAAAAAAAGGTATTGTTTAGAATAATCGTATTCAAACAAAAATCACTTGTTTTTTTTGTTTTTAAATAAAGTCAGAATGATTTCACAAATGTTGGTAAAATAAATAATATAGTTGTCTGGCTCGAGTTTGAGGAAGCCTGTGGGGCTGTTTTTTGTTTGTTTGATACAGATTTTAGCTTGTTTTTAAGATTTTCTTTTGTGTGTTATGAAACCAGATTTTTTTTTAAATGCTGTAGTTTTCATATTGATCTTTGCACTTTGTAGGCCTACCTACATACAATGAATGTACTGTAGCAAGCTCATTATAACTTGTGTGTATTCTGGACACTTTTCCAAATTTTAACTTTTAAAAACTTTAAAGGCGTGTTAAAAAATACTCTGCAAGAGTCATGTCTGGCAACATTATGCTCAACTGGGTTTTTCGGAAACTTCAGAGAGAGACGAGGGAACATTAAGTGAAGACTGCCGGAAATCATGGAAATCATGGATTAAAGTTCTCAGTCCCCACGAATCTACAAGCTCATAGCGCGGCACCGAGTGCCACGTTATGAGCTTGTAGATCTGCTAATTTTGAAAAATCGTGTTTTTTTTGCAAATCTTTGAATATATGTTTTTCTTTTGAAAAAACCTATGTTGCTATATGTGGTTCTCAAACGTTTTCATGTCAAGGACATCTAATCAGGTTCTGTATATTCCTTTTGTTCCCATCTACACTCCCCCCACCCCCTGTCCCTGTTTCTCTCTCTTCCTACCTGTGTCTTTCTCTTTCTCTCTCTCTTTCCCAGGTCCCAGGTTCCCCCCACCGCCCCTCCCCCCCCGTACAGCAAGTAGAGTTGAGAATGAGTAAAGCAGAGTTATGGAGGAGTTCCCCAGGGCACCCTGTACGTACGGCTCTGCTCTGCTCCGTGACAGGCCTTATGTTTTCCTGGTGTAGCTTAGAGTGAGAAGATGCACGCACACGCACACGCACACGCACACGCGCACGCACGCACGCACACACGCACACGCACACGCACACGCACACGCACACGCACACACACCACATGCCTGTTGTAGTTTTAAGTATGTGAATCCAAAAAAAGGTATTGTTTAGAATAATCGTATTCAAACAAAAATCACTTGTTTTTTTTGTTTTTAAATAAAGTCAGAATGATTTCACAAATGTTGGTCAAATAAATAATATAGTTGTCTGGCTCGAGTTTGAGGAAGCCTGTGGGGCTGTTTTTTGTTTGTTTGATTACAGTTTGATACAGATTTTAGCTTGTTTTTAAGATTTTCTTTTGTGTGTTATGAAACCAGATTTTTTTTTAAATGCTGTAGTTTTCATATTGATCTTTGCACTTTGTAGGCCTACCTACATACAATGAATGTACTGTAGCAAGCTCATTATAACTTGTGTGTATTCTGGACACTTTTCCAAATTTTAACTTTTAAAAACTTTAAAGGCGTGTTAAAAAATACTCTGCAAGAGTCATGTCTGGCAACATTATGCTCAACTGGGTTTTTTTGAAACTTCAGAGAGAGACGAGGGAACATTAAGTGAAGACTGCCGGAAATCATGGAAATCATGGATTAAAGTTCTCAGTCCCCACGACTGATTTCATTCATTTGGATTCCATAGAAGCCTTTTATGAAATCATGTCGTGCGCCAGAAAATTCGCCAATCTACAAGTTCACAACATGTCGCACTGCGACGTGTTGCCAGCTTGTAGATCGGCCATGTTCGGTTATTGGATATTTTAATAACCATAAAAGTATCAAACCTGCATTGTAGAAATACTCTGGTTAGGGCGTTGTCCTGTAATTTGAGGGTTCGAGGCCTATCAGGCTCGAAGCCTCTTTGAAACTCTAGGAATTCTTCTGCCGTTTTTGCAGTTCTGGCCCAACCGTGCATATGCTTTTTACGAAACTCGGCAATATGGTAGAGGGCTATGCCAAACGGCGAAGACACAAAACTCACAACCATTGGCCAAAGGGTGGCGCTGTAGCAATCAATTGAAAAATGCCAACTTTGATAGGTACAACTCATGCCCTGTTTGACCTAGCCTGACACTCAGCCTGAATTTTCATTTCATTTCACTCCATTATTCAGTCTGAAAGCCCTCTCAATGCAGCGGAGTTCTGAGATGGGGGCGTGGCCAAAGTGGGACTCCACTATGAACCAACGCGATTGGTTCATACTGGATTGTCCCGATCCCGATTCGTCGTACAGATTTTCAACCGAGAAACACCCGCCTTCGAAAGCGTCACCAGACCCTGAATGCTAGGCAAAGGATTCAGGGGGTGGAGCCAGGCTTTGTTTGACCTACATCCATTGATAACTTCTCAGATTTTTGGTGTTTGCAAAAAGACTGCTTTCCATTAGCTTGTAAAAGTTGACCCTCCCTCGGTCTAGGGTGGTCATAGCTGAATGGGTAGAGAGTCCCCCTGGAAAACTTAAAGGAGGAGTTCACCCAAAAAATGATTTATTTTCTATCAATTGCACACCCCATGAAGCCTTGAATACATGGATATATTTTTTTTTTTTGTCGCAATAATTTGATGCCCGGGGTAGGAGACACAAAGATTCTACTTTGTGTCTCCTACCGGATACATTAGCCGGTAGGTAGTGATAACTGCCATTAAGCTACAAGATTGGAAGGGCTATCATACCAAAATATAAACTAGAGACATGTAGGAAGACAAAAATACAAAAACTTTACGGTCACCTTAGGTGGTACCAAAATATGACTTGGCCCCTGGACTAAGAGGCAGCCTATGAATCCATAGGTCGCTGGTTCGATCCCTGTCCCCAACAATGTGTTGAAGTGATCATCATTGCGAATTCTTCGTTTTACAAATAGTGTTTCTTGAGGTTAGGTCGTTGTTTTACTGAGGTGAAGGTTAGTGAGGGTGGGTGTAGAGGGTAAATGTGTCGATGAAATGAAATTTGTCCCTGAGCAAGACTCTTAACCCCTAATTGCTCACAGGCCCTCATTGGAAACAAGACCGTAAGGACTTTCATGAACGGACCTGTTAAAGGAATTATCCTTATTCCCATGGATTGGATCCACCCCTCTCACCTGCTCTCACTCATCACCAATCACACCTGTCTTCACTCACAACTCATTAGTAGCCTGGTGGCTTTTTCTTTGAAATAACGTTTAGTTTTTCAAATATTTAACTTTAAGCGCCCAATGCCACACTATTGGCCATGGCCATTTAAAGGGTAGCAACATTAACAAACAAATGAGTCTATACCTGTAACAATACTCTATACACCAGGGAACTGCAGTGTTGCCTTTGCCTGGATTCGATCCCATGACCTTGCGGTTCAGAGTCAAGAGCTCTTCCAACTGAGCTACCCAGACACAAGACACAATATACATTGACATTTCATGAACGTGCAACTTTTACACTACAGATTCTTTTTACATCACTCTCCGATTTAATCAAAAAATCTAAGCTGTGTGATATATACATTTTGAGTTAATACCATTAATATCAACCCATGTCCCTCTGCACTCTAGCAATTAGTGCACCTGGTGATACCTAGCCTGTCAGTCATTGGCTCCTCAATGGTGCTGAAAAGTGTACATGTACATTTACTCAAGTACCAATACAAGTGCTTACAAAGCACAGTACAATTTTGAGGTACTTTTACTTTACTTTCCATTTGTGTTACTTCTACTCTACTACAATTACAGCATATGACAGCTTTAGTTACTTGTTACTTTGCAGGTGTAATTATTAATAACAACACCTACAGTAACCACATACAGCCGATCTACAATGTGACGCGTTATGAGCTTGTATGTATATAAAAAGCAACCCATGCTGTATGATAACTTACCATACATGAAATCCAATTCTGTCTATCCAATGGCTCAGTCAGTACTGCGGCCATAGCTGAGTGGTTAGTGAGCCAGCAAATGTGTCGATGAAATTAAATTAGTTCCTGAGCAAGACTCTTAACCCCTAATTGCTCACAGGCCCTCATTGAAAACAAGACCGCAAGGACTTTCATGAACGGACCTGTTAAAGGAATGATCCTTATCCTTATCCTTTACACTGTCTACCCGCAAGTCTGTATGTCCCTGTTTCAAACCCCAATTTAACCAGTCCAAATATAATTTACTGAACAAAAATCATGATTTTGTTAATTAATGCATGTTCACTTCTTCTCTCTCTCTCTCTCTCTCTCTCTCTCTCTCTCTCTCTCTCTCTCTCTCTCTCTCTCTCTCTCTCTCTCTCTCTCTCTCTCTCACTGCCTCTCTTTCTCTCTCTCTCTCTCTGTCTCTCTCTCTCTCTCTCTCCCTCTCTCTCTCTAACTGCCTCTCGCTTATTGCTGCTTGCAGCTATATTTTCTCGTTCTTTTTATGAAGCCAGCCCTCTACAATATCCATTGGCTCATGGAGGCTTAATTTGTTCACGTACAAACTTCTCCTCAAATGGGACTTTAGATAATGGTCCATAGATTGTGTGTAGATTAGAACATTTCAAGCAAATTGCTCAAAATCCCAGGAGCAAAATCCCAGGAGAAAAACTGGTTTAAGTGTTTTTCAAACTGCTAAAAATGGCGGAAAATCTATGGGGCTGAGCTAACTAGTCACAAAGAGATGTGTTCCTCATGAGTCAAGGCACATGTGTGTAAGCAAGTTGCATGGCTTTAGGCCAAACAAGGCATGTTTGAATTTTCTAACGATTGCTATGGCGCCCCCCATTGGGCCAATTACAGTAAGTACTGCAAAGTTTCATAAAAATGTGACTCTACATTTATGTGTTAGGGGCAGGAGAAGCTTCATTTTTTTTTGTTAAAAACAAAAACCCAACATTTTATTAAGATATTAGTCCAAAGTTCATGTGTAGAACGTTTTGTGCACATTGCAAAAAAAATCCAGTAGAAGATCGATTTTAACAGTTTTTTCATTTAATTCAAAATGGTGGGAGATCTAAAGGTCAAAAGTCAGAGTGGCAAAGTGGTTCGGCATGAGGAGATACATAATGTGTATTGAAGTTTCATGGCAATAGCTCAAACATGAGTTATACCTGTTCAAAGTTTGCATTTTCAATTGATTGCTATAGCGCCACCCTTTGGCCAATGGTTGTGGGTTTCGTGTCCTCGCCATTTGCCCTCTACTATATTGCAGAGTTTCGTAAAAAACGACTACATTGTTTGGCTAATACGGCGATTATACGTAAAACGGCGGAAGAATAATAAAACATACACTACGTGCTTGGCCACCTAAAAAAGTGATGTTATAAAAAGTTCTCCACTGTGATCTTCAATCTGTTTATTAGAACAGGGTTTTTTCTGGATTGTTTGAGCACATTACTCCACACAGAAGTGTCTGTTACAAAACAGTTCACACTGTCCCTAAACTGAATCACGTTTGACTAAATGACACATTGAGCTTGTAGATCTGCTACTTTTGTTATTTCTGAATTTGAATGCGGAGAGACACTGGTTTACAAAGTGAGGCTGGACTCACCACGGGGCGACAGGGAATGATTTATTTTTTCAAGAATCTTCAAAAAAGTAGCAAAGATAACGACCTGCAATCGATGTCATTTTATAAAAATGACATCGATCGCCAGGCCGAAGGCGTGGCCGAGACTATGTTTTGCACCCTGTCCGTCCGTCCGTGTACAGCTTATCTCCGGCACTGTTGGCCCGATTGACGAGAAACTATGCTCACACACTCCCTGGATGCCAGAGCAGATTTTTTTTCACATTGGCCCGTTAGCGCCACCAGGAAGCTCAGTTTTTGCAAAACAATGTTTTTATTATTAATCCTACAGATTTTGTTCACAAATCACTCAAATCGGTATACAATCCCTCTATAAACCAAACGGATGTGTCGGATTTTTCATATTCCATCCTGATTGGCTACGATTGGCAGTTTGCAGGAGTGGTCAGTTTTTAAGAAAATGCTTGAAATCATGAGCACATCGTGCAATTTTCATGAAATGTCTTCCTCGGCTCGTTAGGCCGAGTAAGAAATTTCAAATCAGCCTGATGGTGGCGCTATAACAGGCCAATTCACGTTTTTACCTGCAACTGCACCGATCTGAGTAAAACTTAGCGCGCACACTCCCTAGAGGCCAAGAAAGAATCCTCTGCCCTGCATTTTTCACTTCTACCTTTTATAGTGCCACCAGACTTATGTAAAAAAAATTAAAATAATATTACTCCTTAATTTTGTTTCCAAATATCACGCGAATTGGTACATGATCTCTACAGTCATGTGATCAAGACGGATCTTCAAATTCCATCGGATTGGGTAAGATTGGCATCTAAAGTTTGCAAGAGTGGCTCGTTTTGAACAAAATGCCTCAAATCATGATTGCAGCGAAACTTTGTACTCACATTCCCACTACATTGAGGAACAAATGCCACCCTTTTCACATTGCCTTATTATAGCGCCATCAGGAGGCCGATTTTTGCTGTTGGGTGACGAAGGTCCAAGTGAGAGGACGGAGGAATGACAAGATGTCAGGAGAGTTGGAACATCCATTATTGATAGTGTCAACTGAGGCTGTGTTTACCTCATGCATTAGGATGCTTCTTTGCAACGATCTGTGAGCCCAAAAAAGAAAGCACGGCAGAGGCTATTGGGTAAGAGTGCGGTTGATGGACGGAGAGGCTGAAGGTGTTGAACTCGGGGGCCAGGCGGAAGTGCACCAGTGGCACTGACGGCAGTCGCTGAGCTGTGTCGATGGAGCTGAGTCGATGTAGCACTGGGTATCGTCAGGGAGAGTATCGAAGCATTGTGAAAGGTGATGCTGTTCCGTTTGTTGGGGAGCTAGCGCCAGAGAGAATCGGGGGTCTGAGAAGACCAACTTGAGCGTGGAGAGGCTGTGTGAGCTGCTTCAGAGATATGTTGGGGCTGGCGGCCCGGGCGAGTGCGTGAGCTGCTTGTAGGATGACCTGGGGGTGATGCGTCCAGGTGAACGAGGAGCACAAGCTGCTTGCAAGTCAGCCTGTGCTCCTCCGGGTTGGAAGTGGGCAAGGTGCATTGGGACACCTGCCAGCGTGCTGGTGAGGGAGAGGGTGTAGCTGGACGGTCAGGGGAAGGCAACATGCGCCCAATGGCTGCCGTGCGGGGGGGCGGGGGGTAGGAGGAGGGCAAGGTGCGTTGAAGCACCTGCCGGCGAAGGCAAAACGCGCCGCAACGGCTGCCGTTCAGGGGAGTGAGTGGGGGGGTCGGGGTTGGAAGTGGGCGAGGTGCCACTAGGAGGCCACAACAACTTGACCTGTCTCCAAGGAGCATTTTTTCTAGTTTTTTCTTTTTTTACCATTTTGCTAATGCCATTCCTTGGCATGAAAATATTTGTGAACCCCTAACATAAGACCCCCAAAACATTATATACTGTACATGACATCAAGTTATTTACATCTATCACTACATAATGACCCAATTAACACTGAGGAGCCACACCACCTGTGTGTGTGTGTGTGTGTGTGTGTGTGTGTGTGTGTGTGTGTGTGTGTGTGTGTGTGTGTGTGTGCGTGTGTAAGAGAGAGAGAGTGCAGAAGAGGAGAAGTGCTGAATCGTAGTCTTCCCTTCATGCAGTGGTGGGAAAAGTGCTCACATTTTCTACTTAAGTAAAAGTGAGTAAAAGTACGAAAGTATTGGTATCAAAATGTACTTAAAGTACCAATAGTAGAAAGTACTCGTTATGCAGAATGTCCCAAGTTTTCCTAAGTTTCCAGAACAATCGAATAAAAATAGATGCGACGGATAGTGAGCGTGTAGATCGGCCATTTTCAAATGGTCAAAATGTATATAGGACTGAAGTGGTTAATATGTTTTGTAATTATCTAAATCTACAAAGTAACTAGTAACTAAAGTTGTCAAATAATTGTAGTGAAGTAAATACAGGGGATACAGCCTCTCTAAAGTCTGTTGCCTGGCCCTCTCCGGGCCAGGCAATAGACTCTATTTTAATTTATTTTATTTAAGATATACATTATTATATTATAAAACATACATTAGCCACTTTAGCCCTATTTTATACATAGACTACTTGAAAGAGCGTAGACTACTTGAAAGAGCGTTGTGAGCTTGTAGATCTGCTATTTTCAAACATTTTACTACTTTTACCTTTGGTACTTTAAGTATATTTTGGTGCCAATACGTTTGTACTCAAGTAACATTTTGAACACATGCCTTTTACTTGTAACAGAGTATTTGTATATTGTGGTATTGCTACTTTTACTTAAGTAAAATATCTGTGTACTTCTTCCACCACTGGTTACAGTATACTGTAGTCTAGTTACTGAACCTATAAAATGTCCACATCTTTCTCTGCCTCTCTATCTCATCCAGTGGTGGAAGAAGTACACAGATTTATTTTTTACTTGAACAAATTAGCAATAACACAATGTAAAAAATACTCTGTAGTAAAATGCCTGTAAAAAAGTATTGACACCAAAATATAGCCTACTTAAGATTACCCAAATCATTTATTTTTAACTCATTCAGTAGCAAGTAAATAAAAAGATAATTGCCCATAGTAATAATAATAAAATTATCGATTTTCTTACTTTTTCAAGTAGTCACATAATATTTATCTCCAGTATGGTCGATCCGCTGATGGTTGCTAATCACGAAGGGTTTCACTGTGCCTCCGTGAAAGAAAAAAAAACGACCTCCCGTTCACTTGTTATACGTCGTTGAAAATAGCATGTCTCGCCAAAAATACATAGTAAAACACAGGAGTGGAGATACAGAATATTACCCAAATACTTTAAACAGCAAGTCAATGGAGCAGTAAATCTTCGGATCACGTTATCTCCTGGTTCTGTGTAAAAAATGTAAAAACTCGTTGTGATTGTTGATCGGTAGAGATGCGCGGATCGCGGTTTTAGCCGCGGTTGCCGCAGTTAACCACAGTTTGGGTGGATTTGGGTCAATCAAATCTATTATTAATTAATATTGGATAAACCGCGGGTGAAATAATGCAGGAATTGAATTAATTATATCAATCTATAGGCCTATAATAGCTTTTAAAAAGAACAAAATCTCGCCGTGCGTGCGTTTGTAGTATTTTAATATTACGTCATTTTACATCAGGCACAAATTAGCCGCCTACTGGGGTCTTTGAACAGCAGGCAGCCATTGTTGCCAGATTCTGCGAGAGAACTAAGCAGCCAGGTCTATGAAAACAAGCCCAAAACAAGCACCAAATTAGCCCAAAAGTCGCTTATAAAAACAGACATGGCAACAAAGCTGTTGAAAGGGAAAGTAAAATGAATGAAACTCTGTCTTGTTGTTACTATAGATATGGATTTTATACAGTCACTACATCGTGACAGACAGTGGTGAGTGACATTGTTTATAAGAAAACTAACGTCAGGGAAATAATAATAATTTGATGCGGTTGGTGCGGATCTAGAAATAGGATGGTATAATTAATGCGGGTGGATGGCGGGTGGATAATGAACATGTATATGCGGATTTGGGTGACGATAAACCCCATCCGCGCATCTCTATTGATCGGCTATTTTCAGCGAAAGCTTTCCCCACAATAACGGAAAACCGAAAAGACACTATATTGAGCCCTGAGGGACTCCGGTTATCCATATGGGGTTTAAGTTGTCAAAACCGGGAAAGCATCTGTGTCATTTAACACTTTAGCGTTGGCTATTCAGAAATAGCAGATATATACAAACATATTGAAAGAACTTCTGCTTTAGAAGGCATCTGTAGAATCGTCTTCTCTTTAGGTTTTATAAACATACAAACAAAAACAAACATTGTTTTTAATTTCCTAAACAAGTGACAGTTTGGGACATAGGAGGTTTCCACCCGACAGCGACACAATCTATAATGCCTCACTGTGACTGAGCTTAATTTAATGCATTTGCTACAGAGGTCTGGGGTGAGGCAGCAATAAATAATTAAATTTGACTTCTAATCAGGGTTTCTGTATCTTCCTTTTGTTCCCCTCTACACTCTGTTCCTGTTCCTGTCTCTCTTCCTATCTGTGTCTTTCTCTCTCTCTTTCCCAGGTTCCCCCCTTCCCCCTCCCCCGCTGTACAAAGAGTAGAGTTGAGAATGAGTAAAGCAGAGTTATGGAGGAGTTCCTCAGGGCACCCTGTGCGTATGGCTCTGCTCTGCTCTGCTCCGTGACTGGCCTTATGTTTTCCATGGTGTAGCTTAGAGTGAGAAGATCACAGACGCACACACACACACACACACACACACACACACACACACACACACACACACACACACACACACACACACACACACACCACATGCCTGTACCACATGCCTGTAGTTGTAAGTATGTGAATCCAAAAAAAGGTATTGTTTTGATTATTCAAACGAAAATCACTTTTTTGTTGTTTTTACATGAAGTCAGGCTGATTTCAGAAATGTTGGTAAAATAAATAATTTTGCTGTCTGGCTCGACTTTGAGGAATTCTCTGGGGCTGTCTTTTGTGTGTTTGATTACAGTTTGATGCAGATTTTAGCTTGTTTTTAAAAATGTCTTTTGTGTGTTATGAAACCTGATTAAGGGTGCGGTCCCGCCGCACTTTTATTTTACCTCTGGGGCGGAATCTGCCAATGCTTTGTCAATGCAAATGTGTGGATTCATGGTCTTGCACATTTTTTCCAAGAATCCATGCATTTGCATTGACAAAGCATTGGCAGATTCCGCCCCAGAGTTGTTGTTTTTTTTGTTTGTTTTTTAATGCTGTAATTTTCATATTGATCTTTGCACTTTGTACATACAATGAATGTACTGTAGCGAGCTCATTATAACTTGCGAGTATTCTTGACACTTTTCCTAACTTTTAAAAACTTTAAAGGCGTTTAAAAAAAAAAAACTCTGCAAGAGTCATGTCTGGCAACTTTATGCTCAACTGGGTTTTCCGGATACCCAGTTGAGCATAAAGAGAGAGACAAGGGAACATTAAGTGAAGACTGAATGGAAATCATGGATTAAAGTTCTCAGTCGCCGTGAATGATTTCATTTATATGGATTCCATAGAAGCCTTTTATGAAAGCATGTCGTGCTGCAAAAAAGAATCGGCAATCTACAAGCTCACAACATAGATCGGCTATGTTCGGTTAGGCCTATTGGTTATTTTAATAACCATAAACATGAATGGTCTCAGAAATGTCATAAAATCAAAGGTCAAAGCCTCAATTTGTGATTTCTTCAACTGGATCAGGCTGGCTGTACAGTATGTAAAACAGCAGCAACATGGCCATGGGTTTAGATTAGAATAATGATATTACCTAAACATAATCATAACATTTTCAGTCAGGAGATTTTATTTTGGTTTTATTCGATGGGAAATGTAAATGGTGCATTTCTATAGCACCTTTTATCCAAAGCACTTCACGATGTGCATTGAAAACGAGATGCTTCTCAAGGAGATTATCCTCCAGTGAAATTTGGACAATAAATTACATTCAACTATTCACACTCTTGACAGTGGAGGAAACTATGAAAGGCACGACCTGCTCACCGGGAGAAGTTAGTAGGTTCACTTGTCTTGCTCAAGGACACTTCACTGCAGAGCCACAATGACAGCGCCTTTTAGGAGAATCTTAGAAGAGCCTGAAGTAAACGTCGTTGTACGTTAGTGTCGCGTTCTTTCGAATCACACCGCACTCTATCCGAAGTGCCTTTTAGATCGCCTTTTAAAACACCATTCTGTTTGCTGCTGCTTTTACCAGTTATTTCCCCCATTTCTCTTCTGGATGATTTTCCTATGAATGGAAGTTTAATTGAACTGTTTACTGTAACTGTACATATTTTTATTTTTGATTTCTACTCGTTGATTTGCATAGTATTGTATATAGCACTATGGCTTGTTTCCATTGGGGTACTTTAAATAAACGAGTAGAATAAAAATATATCTAATATTATTAAATATAGGTGTTTTAAAAGGCGATCAGAAAGGGGGGAAATAATAACTGTTAAAAGCAACAGCAAACAGAATGGTGTTTTAAAAGGCAATCTAAAAGAACTAACTTGGCCTAATCAACCCTTTCTGCATTCCAGGGATATTTCCAGACAACACTGGCTTACAGCAGTTGTCTGCATCTCTTAAACAATCTTGGGCAAGTTACCCAGGAAGAGTAATGTGTAATAGGTTACTCCTTTAAAAAGTAATAATATTACATTACATATTACTTGGTACCAAGAGTAACCTGTTACATTGCAAGTTATATTGCTAGTACTTTTGCACACTAGTCATACATTCGCAAACAGGGTGCCTGCTAAAAAATAACAGATCTGCAAGCTAACAATATGTTGCATGGCAATGTGTTGATGGTTAGTAGATTGTTTTGTTTTAAAAGTTGGATCAGTCAGTGGTCTGTCATGGCCACTGTGTATAGCTAGAGATCAAAGTCATTTAACATGCCGAGACACATGTTGAGATCTCCATTGTTGTACAATTAGGCTGGACATTCCTATAGTGCCGCTGCTGCTATAGATGGCAGTGATTCTGCATGGTTGAGAAGCCAAGCCAGCCAGTACTTATACTGGTCATTAACAACCCAGTCAGATTGGTGCTTAACGAGCCACTGCAATTAATTACACACGCCTTCAAAGGTAAAATATAGAATCTTATCATCACAGGTTCTGACTGCAGTGTTTGATTGCATTAATAACGAAGGAGACTATATGGGCAAAACACTAAATATGGAATATATATGGCAGTGGTTCTCAAAATGGGGTCCAGGGACCCCCAGGGGTCCATGAGCCAGTTCTAGGGGTTCCCCATCCCCAACAATATCAGTACAAACAAGAGGTAAAATAAAACTGCGGTGGGAGCCGCCCTACTAGGATAATACAATTCCTATAAGAATCCTATAGGAATTTCTAATGTTCCAAAAATAATTCCTATAGGATTCTGAATTCCTAAGAATCCTGTAGGAGTTTTCCAATGTTCCTAGTTCCTATAGGATTTTGAATATTGCTATAATTTCTATCACCTCTATCATAATCTTATTGGAATCCTATTGACACATGTTCTCCCCACTGGACAAAAAAAAATGAGAGAAAAACTGTTTTTTAAACCAGTGGTTCTCAAATCTTTAAGATTTTTCTACCACAAACCTACTGTATATGATTTTTTTGACGAGGGATTGGCTTTTCGTGAAAAGAAATGTAACAAAATGTTGAATATATTTTTTTAATTTTGATCAAATCTTCTCTTATGTGGTCCCATGATGGCACAACATCTTTTCAGATTGGGGTCTGGTCAAATATGTATCAATTTGGGGGGTCCTTGTCATGCAAATGTTTTAGAAACACTGATATATGTCTTTATATGAAATGAAACTTGAAAAGCTTGGAAAAATATACAACATATGAGCAGTGGTGTAAAGTAACTAAGTACATTTACGTGTGCTGTACTTACCGATAAGTACAATTTTGAGGTATTTTTACTTTCCTGGAGTATTTCCAATTTCCTATACTTTTACTTTTACTCCACTACATCTCAGAGGGAAATATTGTACTTTTACGCCACTACAATTACTGTATAGGCCTATGAAAACTTTAGTTACTAGTTACTTTGTAGATTTTGATTATTATTACAAAACACACCAACCCCTTCAGCCCTGCATATATTTCGGTCATTTGAAAATAGATCTAAAAGATAACAATGCATCGCAATGCAACGCACATATTGTGAGCTTGTAGATTGGCTATTTTAGAATTTCTATCTATCTATCTATCTATCTATCTATCTATCTATCTATCTATCTATCTATTTACAGTATATATATATCCATCTATCCCTATTTATCTGCAGTGTACCTCATTGTTCACTTGGGGGCGACACAGTACATATTATAATATCCCTCAAGGGTGCCAGGTTTGCTGAAGGTGTTCAAATCGTGAATCAAATCCCAATGATTATAATATTCTGATTTCTGAAGAACAAAAAATGCCTAACAATAACTCAGGATTGCACATTATTACAAAGTTACAAAAGAACGCACAGCAATCATTAAATGTGGCAAATCTGCTATACATAATGTTGGAAGACAAAATTAATCTAATACATTAAATAGTAGGATACATATAATATAACAATTATTTAATTCAATATAAAATATACTAGTTTGGAAGAATATGTTACTTAATATTTATTTCATACTTTTAATGTTGTCATATTTTGATATAATACTGAGAAAAAAAAATCAGGGTGTATATATAATAATTATAGTGGAGTATAAAGTACCTGCCTCTGAAATGTAGCGGAGTACAACAAGTAAAAGTAAAGAAAATCGGAAATACTCCAGTAAAGTATAAACTCCTCAAAACTGCACTTAAGTACAGTACTTGAGTAAATGTACTTTCCACCACTGAATACAACGCACCCCGCCCGCTCGCGCTGTCTGGATCAATACAAACCAACCACCAGGAAGCAAAACGAGCAGAAATGTTGCCATATCTGCTTATTATAAGCGACTCTGGGGCTTGTTTTTCTGTAAAGTTGCTCGTAACTATTGGTAGTTGCGGGTAGCGGTTTTTTTGGGGCTCGTTTCTAATAGTGTAGTTGCTTATTAAGGGCGCGCTCCCACCAAGAGTTGGCTGGCCGCTGTTTGCAGAATCTGCCAATGCATTGTCAATGTAAATGTGTGGATTCACGCAAGAGCAGATTTTTCCGCTTGTCGCGCAGACCTTGCGTTTATCTGCTCTCCGCGACTAAGCATAAAACTGCTGGAGGCAGGCGCTGATTTTCCCACTCTGTCCAATCGGGTGAGTCGAAGGCGGACCATCTCAAGACTCAGGAAACACCATGGTGCTCAAGGCTCAAGGCAGCAGGCGATGCGGGCTACTGGGAGGGTCGTGAAAGTGAGTGACAGGCGCGACACTCCCGTTTTTTTCGAATCCGCTGGCTGCAAAAAACTGTGGCCGCGCACAACCTGCGTTTAACAGCGGCCAGCCAACTCTTGGTGGGAGCGCGCCCTTAGGCTTGTTTCACACATTTTTCTAATTATTTTTTAAACCAGTGGTTCTCAAATATTTTTCATGGAACTTGTTTTGTGCCACAGGGAGCGTTGTTAGAATGTTTCAAAGATATTCCAAATATTCCACATTTTATTGTAGAAGTTTTTAATAATAGCCGATCTACAAGCTCACGAGTCACAACGCGTCACATTTCAAATAGCCGATAGTTTAAAGTGCTCATAATGCTTCTTTTGGGCTTGTTTTTTTATAGACCTGGCTGCTTATTTCTCTCACAATATCTGGCAACCCGACAAGCAGGGCAGGAATCACTCTGGGAAGGCTACTGCGAGCAACGCCGTTTTCGTCTGGAATCACCACAACACCTGCGTCACGTGCCGGCGTCGAACGTCGCCGATCTACAAGCCCACAAGTATGGAAGATAATATTGGACTTTATTATCTGCAAAGATTTTTTCTAACCTCGCAAATATTTTGCATTCGTCAGTCGTATTTATATTGAACCTCGCAAATATTAGGCATTCGTCAGTCGTATATTTATTAACGTCGCAAATATTAGGCATTCGTCAGTCGTATATTTATTAACGTCGCAAATATTAGGCATTCGTCAGTCGTAAAAAAATCAGCATTGTAAATATAAAATCGAGCTCTGTAAAAAGTCAAGCTCTGTAGTTATTATTTGCACATTTGTCGCCTGCTTTTTACATGTTATGTTACATGTTTTTATGTGCGCAATAATGTCCAATTCCTCCCTCTCCAACTCTGTAATTTACACCTGGCAAATAATCTTTATGGCTAATAACTCGCAAATGAATTCACAAATGTTTTGACTGCTTCACTCGTGTTTTCTGGTATCTGCAAGTAAAAAAAAAAATCGAGCTCTGTAACTACGACGCACAATATATGCTTTGTGGATCTGATTTCTACACATGTGCGCATTGCCTTCTACAAGTGACGCACACATTACGATTGTGGATCTGATTTCTACACATGTGTGACTCCTTTTTTAAGCGTCACTTGCAAAAACAGTGCGTGAGGACATCACTGCAGCAGAGCATACAGGTAAAGTGCCTATAATCAATTGCCTATAATGATTACTGGGGCATAATCACTAAACACTGAACAGTATTAGACCTAAGAAAGACTCATCATATATTATTTAATTTTTATATTATTTGAAATACATTTAGCTTAGTTTATTATGTAGCAGGACCATGCTAACGTCATATTAACAGGGGTTTACAGGCTGAGTGGGGTATGAATAACATAATCACTGATCACTATTATGCTCCAATTAGACCCTATAAGACCCGATTTTATATTTCATATTTTAAATAATATTTAGCTTATTTATTATGTAGAAATTAAAGGAAGAACCATGCTAACGATGCTAGCGCGTTAGCATCATCATGGTTTATAGGCTGAGTGGGGCATGAATAACATTATCACCGATCACTATATATGCTCATTAGATCCTGAGAGACTATATTTTATATTTCATTAAGATTTATATGGTTACATTTGACGTAAAAACGATTTTACTGTTGTTGTTGTTAGCCATCTTTAGCAACTTAGCTCCCCTTTATGTAACCCATTACATTAAGCAGGGGTCTTCAACAGGGGGTCCGGGACCCCTAGGGGGTCCGAGACCCCTAGGGCGTCCTCAGAGTTACTACAGGGGGGATGTTTGTGTGATAGGAACTTTTTTTTTTTTACATTAACTAGTCCAGAACCCTAGAATTCCTTTTTCTGAGGGGAACATTAGCCAAAAATAGCAGCTCACATTGTGAGCTTGTAGATCGGCTATTTTAGCAAAGAGGTTTGATGTAGAGGGAAAAGGAGCAGATCAAGTAGGCTACGTACAATTATTTAGGGCAGAGGTCTTCAACAGGGGGTCCGTGACCCCTAGGGGGTCCGCGAAATTGTTGTTTGATTAAACAATATTTTTGTTTGATTTTTTTTCTTCCTTTTTTTTTACCTTTTATCCCCCAAAATGTCAAATTGTCTTTAAATATAACATGAATCCATAGCAAACAGATAAATGGAGGCACAATGCACAATAACATGGTATGTTTATGTTTATACATATTTTGTAGAGAATTTTTATTTTGCACACCTACTGGGGCAGGTGCGTAGGAGCAGGCAATATAAAACACAATTGTATACATAAATATACAATGTATGTGGTAGCCTCGTAGGGTAGGGGTCCCTGCTCCATCTCCCCATCAGTTTGGGGGTCCCTGGCCTGAAAAGGTTGAAGACCCCTGATTTAGGGTTTTTAAGTGGTTAACTGTCTGAAAATACACATCAACATGAATCCAACAGTGATGATATTGCTGTCAAGTCTATGAAGCTATCTATGAAATCTATGAAAAAGTTTAATCTGCACACAATGTTATACAATAAGTAGTGGGGGTCCCTGCTTCATCTCAGCTAAGGGGTCCTTGGCCTGGAAAACGTTGAAGACCCCTGCATTAGGGCATTAAATGAGACATATAATTGTGCGCTTGTTATGAGCTTGTAGATCTGCCATTTTTTAATTATAATAATAACACCTGTGTGTGTGTGTGTGTGTGTGTGTGTGTGTGTGTGTGTGTGTGGGGGGGGGGGGGGTCCTGACAACCGGACAGCGTGGATACCAGCCTGCAGACACCAGTAGCAGGTATGTCTTGTGTTGTATTGTATTATATCACATCTTGTATTTCATTTCTAACGCTTACTGGTCCATTTGGTTCCAGAGCAAAATTTCCATTTAGGATCAATATATTTGTAAGTCAAGCTTTTCACACATGAATGCAATAAAAATCCATTCTCATGACATTGACATTTTATGAGCAAAACGTCACGTTTGTCTGCTTATTGCAGTACACCAACCTCACCAAGTCAAATGTACTTCTGTGTGCAAGACGGTGTACATAGAAGAATAAATAATAAGTGTGATGTTCAAAATAGACTGATGAAAATCTAATATTTTATATGTACATATCCTTTTTGCATTCAGGGCCTGCTGCTTGTCCTCTGACGAACAGATGTACATCTCGTTTCTCCTCTCACACCAGAGAGCACCTACCAGGCGCCTACACTCATCCCAGCCACCTAGTAGATGTTTTGGAGCAGGACGTTGTGTGACGTTGTCCCTGCCTCTCCTCAAGCCTAACTGCACCCCCAACCCCACATAATTATGACTGACATGGTTCTATGGCTGTAGGAACAGTGTGTGTGATTGCAGGAACAACATGAGAAACATTATTCTACCAATCACATAGTAAAATCCTCAGTGTTAAACTATAAGTGTGTGTTTAATTGTAACCCAGTGTACCTGTAACGGGTGCATTTGGTTACATTTGTACACTCTTGGTTAAATTAACACTGAGGATTTTACTATGCAGGAGGTGTGAAGCTGATGAAAATAATACACATTACATGCCTTGCATTTGAGTTCAACTTTGGTGAAACATTAATTTTGCCAAGGCAGGCTTGGCCAGAACCTCCATCCAAATTTGATGATGGAGAGGGCCATTATATTTCCACACTGACTCCAGAGAGCCACATTGCATATACTGTCGGGCAGTCACCTCTTATCTCCATATTTTAACTTTTTTCGTAAATTGATGCTGTACTTCGCCATTCTATGTCACACAAAAGTAGCAAAAATAGCCAATCTACAAGCTACATTGGACACAAAAAAGACAATAATATTGTAATACTAGTCACTAATATAGACTGAAGTAATTAAAGTGGGTCATGTTTGCATGTTTGGAATTGTAACAGCTTAAATCAATCAGTATTCTGATATTAAGTGAACAGTATACATGACTGTTACCATAGCCTTGTATTGGTGCATTTGTCTCCAGGGGGATACACCACAAATGAGCACATGTGCCAAGCTATCACGCCAGTGTATTTGAATAAATTAATAGGCTTGTATTTGTATTTGCAGTCAGATCACCTTACCACTATTTTTTGGGAAAAGACAAGACGACTAATAACAGAACTAATGCAAAACATGGTTATCAATTATGTAGTAATTGATAACCATGTAGGTTATTCATACTGAAATGTTGTTGTATTATAATACTGTATATTTAATTTTCCCCTCTGGGAGTCAATAAAGGTGCACCTTATGTTATCATATAATTGTGTCTTGAAATATAAATCTGTAATTCACTGCTATACATTGTACAAATATACAAGTTAATGAGCTGTGTTCTGACCAGAAAGGTTAACATGATGGGAACATAGATTGAAAAAGCAATTTCTACAATGCACATACAGTAAGTAAAGAGACCAAAACATATTTTGTTTTGTACTAAGAATGTTGAAAACCAAATCAATTATCAGTACCAGATTAATAAGGCTAACATCCTCTAGGTCAGTGGTTCTCAAACTGGGGGTCGGGACACCCAGGGGGATCCCCAAATTATTTTGGGGGGTCCCCAGATGATTAAAAGAACCCCCCCCCTATTCTGGGGGGAACATTTGCAGAAAATAGCAGATCTACAAGCCAACAACACGTGCTGCAACCCCTTGTGGGCATGTAGATCTGCTCTGTTGAAAATAGCCAATCTTCAAGCCAACAACACAGCACTGCGACACGTGGGCTTGTAGATCGGCTATTTTCGGTTAATACAGACATGCAAAAGTGTCACTTTTCAGCTACAGTCACCTTTTTGAACCCAAATAGGGCAATTGTGTGACACCTGACCCGAAAGAAAACAACATGTCACCTTTTTCACCTCGGGGCTGTTTGCATGACTGTTAATAGGTTTGGTGTAGAGGGGAAAAAAGAGCAGACAAAGTACTGAGGGTTAATGTCTGAAAATACACATTAGCATGACTCCAACATATGAATAGAAAAGATATGTAAACAGATAAAGAATATTAATTTCCACAACACTGATGAGTGCTGTAAAACAAGTCTATGAAGCTATCTATGAAATGAATGAGTTTAATCTGCAACTCAATTTAATTTTTACTACAATATGTAGTGGGGGTCCCTGCTTCATCTCTCTCTCAGCTAAGGGGTCCTTGGTCTGAAAAACAGAGTCTATACGTGGTCCATTTCTTTTTCCATCTATGAACTTATAGATCTTCTATTCTGCTGAATGTTTGCCTAGGTCACATGGGGTCATTGGGGGAGACACCAAGCTAGATGACTGAATTGGTAATTGGCATCACAACAAGACTCCAACCTAGACGTTCAACCAATAGTGTCCAGGAGAATTACCCTCCCATACGCCCCATCCCCGCTCGCGGCAGCGAACACTGCAGGAGGGTTTTTTCTCCCCCCTTTTTTATCTCTCCTCACCTTAATGTTGGTGTATTCCACAATATTCCACAACATTCCGCAAAAAAACAACAACAGACAGACAGACAGACAGACATAGATATACAGCAGACAATCTATGTCTGTCTGTCTGTCTGTCTGTTTATTCTTTTCACAAAATAATGTAGTGTATACAGTAGCTATAGCTAGGTTGCCTGAGTTCACTCTACCGTTCAATTAATTGCTTTTCATTTGAAGTTAGGAAAATAATAATCTCTCAAGTGTTACTTCCTATTATAGATTATGCTGATGTTGTGTATGCAGAACACCACAGAACCTCATCTTAAGCCTCTTAATGTTTTATATGACTCCTTGTGCCGGTTTGTCTTGAGGTCTATATGGAACTCATCACTGCCTCATGTTCACCTCACTCAATTGTTTATGCTTCTAAATTGACTGTACCTGTAGGGATATATACACTGATAGTAGTTGCACTGTGCCCTTCCTTCTCTTCTGTTGTTTAACAGCTGATGATGTGGTGTTGGTTGGTGGGGTGGGTGGAAGAGGGTGAGCAAGCTATCTGTGTTTGAATGTATCTGTATACTTGTATTGTATGTGTGTATCTGTCTGTTGTTAATGTTTTTATGGGACCCCCTCGAAAATGAGATGCTGCACCCCAAAGGGCTATCCCTACAATAAAAACCTGAACAAATCTGAATATCTATCATGGTGTCACAGTGCTTATTTACAGCTAATAAACACAGGTTGCTGTTTCACCATGTTGATATGTGACATGACATCATGCTAATTTCTAACTGGGCATTTATTGTGTGATACACCAACATTAAGGTGAGGAGAGATTTTGTTACTGTGCTAAAAAAAAGCCTAACCAATTTATAGATTTCCTGTAAGCTTGTCTAGTTTTAATCGTTGATATATTATTGTGATAGCTATAGCCTATAACAAGGGTTCCCAAACTTTTCAGGCCGTGACCCCCCAAAATAATCCCCCAAAAAAGGAGTTGAGATGTTAAATTTAGTTTGACTCGGCTCCACAGATAAATACATTGCAAAAATAGCAGATCTACAAGCTCAAAACACCTCGCATTTGTGAGCTTGTAGATCGGCTATTTTCACAATGTTTGCCTCTTTCTTAGGTCATATTTGACAATTTGTATAGTTTTATTTTATAATATAATATTTTTTATAGTATATATATTTTGTAACTTTTTTCGATTTAGAGGTATTAAAAAGGTCTTAAAAGTCCTTAAACTATCACTTTAGAAATGTGAAGATACCCTGTATACGCTTATACTGTATTTGACTGACTGACTGACTGACTGACTGACTGTACCAGGGAAATTAGGGCACAGCAGGTGAACATACTTAGAGGTAATCGGCGCACTGCACAGAGACAGAGGAGTTTTATTTATTTTAAATGTATATTCAAAATAATTAAGTAGCACAATTTCAACGGCACAAATTAGAGCACAAGCACAAAAAATGAGATTTATACAGGGGCCAGTTTCGAATTGCAGCCAAGTGCTCTTTTAGAGCGGTTTTATAGATAGATATATCTGTCCATCTGTCTAACATTGATGTAGCCATAATGTTATATTATAATCATGTATGTATATATATATATATATATATATATATATATATATATATATATATATATATATATATATATATATATATATATATATATATATATATATATATATATATATATATATATATACTCAAGTACTGTACTTAATTTACAATTACAATTTTGAGGTATTTTTACTTTACTGGAGTATTTCCAGTTTGCAGTACTTTTACTTCTACTCCACTACATCTCAGAGGCAAATATTGTACTTTCACTCCACTACAATTATTTGAAAACTTTAGTTAGGCCTACTAGTTACTTTGCAGATATACATTATTATATTATAAAACCATACATTAAACATTTAAGCCCTATTGTATACACAATGGTGCCTCCTGCTGGATTGTGTAATAACTGCAGCCCACGGGAAGGGGTGGGGGGCTGATACACACGACGCACTGTTTACACGCGACACACTGTTTCTGCAAGTGAGCTAGCCTCAGATTGGACAAAAATACGTCACAAATGACACGCGGCCACAAGCTGAAAAAGAGGAGTCACACATGTGTAGAAATCAGATCCACAATCGTAATGTGTGCGTCACTTGTAGAAGGCAATGCGCACATGTGTAGAAATCAGATCCACAAAGCATATATTGTGCGTCGTAGTTACAGAGCTCGATTTTTTTTTTTACTTGCAGATACCAGAAAACACGAGTGAAGCAGTCAAAACATTTGTGAATTCATTTGCGAGTTATTAGCCATAAAGATTATTTGCCAGGTGTAAATTACAGAGTTGGAGAGGGAGGAATTGGACATTATTGCGCACATAAAAACATGTAACATAACATGTAAAAAGCAGGCGACAAATGTGCAAATAATAACTACAGAGCTTGACTTTTTACAGAGCTCGATTTTATATTTACAATGCTGATTTTTTTACGACTGACGAATGCCTAATATTTGCGACGTTAATAAATATACGACTGACGAATGCCTAATATTTGCGACGTTAATAAATATACGACTGACGAATGCCTAATATTTGCGAGGTTCAATATAAATACGACTGACGAATGCAAAATATTTGCGAGGTTAGAAAAAATCTTTGCAGATAATAAAGTCCAATATTATCTTCCATACACAAGGCGTAGCGGACACGACGCCTTGTGGGCTTGTAGATCGGTGACTTTCGACCCCGTTTGACAACGAAACCTAAACAAATCGACGCTTTTTCCCAAGAAAGAAAAACGAAAGTCAACAGTATAGTTACTGACTGTTGGCTTTAGTTTTCCTTTCCTGGGAGAAGGCGTCAGTAACTAACAGAGAAGATAGTATAATAATAGTTTTATATTTCACACAGCCCTGCCGTTGTTTTATTATTATGATTTATTCTTTTCAATAATAATAATGGAGAACATTATGACTGTTGACAGGAAAAGAATGTCGTCGTTTAATTGTTTGGTCGTTCTCGTCGTCATTGTTTGTAGCTTCATTAGCCGAGTGGAATGTCAAACTACCACAACTACTACTCTAACTCCAATTGGAACCTCTCCCTCTGCTGTAGAGGTTCTAAATGGGGCAACTACACCACCCCCACCAAGTAAGAAATTAAGAATGAATACATGCAATGCATAAATATATAGACCCCTTAACAGACGACGTCACACTGGTTGCAAGCGATAAGAACCAATATTGCGCGCGCAGGTCCAGCACCTTGGGAATTGATTGCATGAAACAATCACCTGTGTGTTCAGTCTCAATGTTGGTAAACAAATAATTGGTCTATTATTATTATAATTACCAAAGCATGTCTGAATTACCTCGTTGATTTATGTGGGATATTATTAATAACCTGACCTACTATATATCTGCTGTGTGAACTTTACTGTAAATGCGTCACAGCTCAAGCTGTGATGTCAGGTGTAAAACATAATTATTATGTCTATGATTATTATGATTATATTTATGATTTTAATAACTGTACTCCTCTGTGTTTTCAGCCTGTACTTCCCACACGGCTTGTGACACATGTGTAGGCAACGCCAAGGTAAGACTGTTTACATAAACATCTGTCTGAAAAAGTTAAAGATTACACAGTCAACTTCATTGATTAAACTCGGATCATCTGGTACACCCTTAGCCTTGGATCAAGAGACTATCATTCATACATGTATTTTATCGAATCATCAGATATGCAAATGTCAAAATCTATACAATACAACTAGTCTGTCTTGAACCATGGCTAGTACACCCTCAGAATTACAAATGGATAAATTAGCATGGATGGATGGATAAAGAGGATGTTACTGTGTAGGTGTGATTCATACATTTTTGTATTTTAAAAAGACTAAAATGAAAGTTTGATAATGTTGTTTGTTTATGGTGTCTACTGAAATAGGTTTTAAAATGTTGCCTGGTTGCAGTGCTTCTGGAAATAGAAAGTTTGTCAATTGCATGCAGTGCCTACTGAAGGTTTTTAAAACGTTGTGTTTGTATGCAGTCAGTGTAGGCAGCGGTCATAGCCATGCTGGCTTGTGGTGGACATTTTTGACAAAATGATTTTTTTGCCATGGACATACAAATGAGCAGACAATGATATTACCAGAAACACATAAAGAGCTTTAGCCTTAAATTGCCTTTACAGGTCTGTAACTCTGAGAGTGCACAAATGGAACCAAATGGACCCTACGGGTCCATTTGGTTCATTTGTGCACTCTCAGAGTTAAAGGGTGGTTGAAAATAAAAAGTTAGAGAACCACTGTCCTAGTGTACTCCTAATGTGCCATAGTTTCGTAGTAAATCAGTGTCATACATATTCTGAAGAAAACCGAGAGACTGACATTCACTAATTGGGTCTTATAATCAAAATAAGAACATTATAGTGTTATGTAAAAAACTAAGAAAGCTAAAATTTGCCACTGACAAGGCCAAGTCTTGCCACGGACACATCTGTCCGTGTACGGACACATTGATGATCCCTGAGTGTAGGATCCCTTGAAATAAGGAACCGTCAGTTATTTGGAAATGGAAACTAAAAGACGTGTCCCTTGTTGAACTGATAAGGGACACATTGTTCCTTATTTTGGGGAATCAGTCAGTGACGCACATCTTGCAAGTTCAAACAGCTCATATACATACAGTATACGATTGGTTGATTGAATACTTTATTAATAGTACATGTAGATGTTGTACAATCAAAAGTTATGCTAAAAGGATAACACAGTGACACTATAATACAGGATGTTAAACACTTAAACCCTCTAGACTAGACCTGAGATGGACTGCTTTATTCAGTCTACTACACCAAAACTCTTTGTCAAAAATAGCCCACAACGCCCTACAAACTCACAGCGTGTAGTGAGCTTGTAGCGCCTATGGATGCTGGGGTTCAAGTGGTTAATATAATATACAAAAACTGTACATATATACTTTTTCTAGGCATCCCTTATTTTTCTTAGACATTTCAGGTAGTTGGCACTTGGCAGCCCTAATGCAGTGCCCACTGAAATAGCAGATTTTTTAAAATGTTGTGTTTGTTTGTATGCAGAGCTTTTGAAATAACATGTTTTTTAAATGTTGTGTTTGTATGCAGTGCTTTTGAAATACAAGGTTTTTTAAAATGTGTTTGTTTGCAGTGCCTGTGGTGTTTTACCAACAACACATGCACAGACTACCCTGTGAGCTCCCTGCTGCCTCCTGCCTCTGTGTGCCAACTGTCCCATGCCCGATGGGGGGTGTGTTGGGGTGAGTTTTTTTTTACCACTTAACCATCTATTCTTATTTAAAGGGACCAGACTTATAACTGTACTTGGACCACCTTTTCCCCTCTACACCAAATCTCTGTGTAGAAAATAGCTGATCTACAAGCATGTGTTGTGAGCCTATAGATGTTCTGCAAAGGTTCCCCCCTAAATAGGGATGCTAGGGTTCAAGTGGTTATTCTAGGGGTGCAACATTCAAAATAATCAATTCAATAGATTATAAAAAAAATATCGATAATACATTTTAATAAAATAAATGAACGTTAAAAATGTTAAAGGAGAATTCCGGACAAATTAAGTAACACGAGTTGCCAGGTTCTGGAAAGAAACAAGCATCCAGTGTTAAATCGTTCGCCATTAACGGCAGGCTCGCAGGAATTTTCAGCGCATGTTTGACTATCATGAGACTCTACAATGAATCGTAGTAGAGAAAAAAATAACATTGCATCGGTTATAATAGACGAACTTCACTAACCCACGCGCTCCCATTATGACAACGGAGGGGGTTTAAAAAATGACGACAGGGGAATATATGGAAAAAAATAACGCCACTTTTTACGTCGCTAGGTGAGTAACGAGACATGAAAGATAACACTTAATTTGTCCGGAATTCTCCTTTAACAAAAATAGCTGTTTTTTGTTTTCTGTTTACAAAGTGATGTGAGCTTGTAGATTGGTTATTTTTGCTATTTCTTTGCGACACTGTTTTATGATTAAATAGGCGAGGGTTAATCAGACTAATCGATTTAGTTAATTATAAACTATTATATTTGCGACAATTCGTCGGAAATAAAACATTTTTTTTTAGAAAAACATCTTCTCGATTATTCAACTAATCGATTCGAATAATTGAAAAAGAAAATAAACAATAGTTGTAGCCATACAACTGTCAATGATAAACATAGTACATCCTGAGTTGATTGTTCATCAACTAAGGGGTCAGGTCAGGTAGAGTGTTCTGGTCCGATACCTGGCACCGTCAACTCGGCAAGTAAGTTAAAAATGTTTTGAGGCCCACAAATAAAATCATACCTCAAATGCAGCCTCAAATTAAGTTTAGTGGCACGCTGCAGGGTAATGCTGTCTCTACACACACACCCAAACATTGAACAACTCTGAAGGAAGAAGTGCAGTCTGCACGCTAGAAATGGCTCCCATAGCAAATGTATTTATTACCACCACATGACGTCTATGGGCCTGCAGTTCATCAGACAAAAGACAAGCTGTGTCTACAGTATGTCTCAAAAACAAATACATTGAAATGCCTGTTTACATTGTAAATATATCTCAACAGTCACACAGAGCAATGGCTTTTTTTTTTTATCGTTACCTGACATAGAAGAAACAAGGGCTTCATCTTGCAACGTTACTGAATGATTGTATGAAAGAGGAACATTATGCCGTCAGCTGATGTGATTTAGCTGTGCAGCAGTGGTGTAAAGTAACTTAAGTACATTTACTAAGCTTCCTTGGGTTGGGATTTGATTTACCTGCTGGAAGTGGAGTCTTGTGTAGTTTCACTACTGTGCAGTAGTAATTGTGTTAAAGTGCCAGCAGGTGGCAGCATTGCCAAACTGTTGGCAAAGCAGTTTTTGTCTCCATAATCTCCAAATTTAGTCCTTTTTTATTTTATTTTTATTTTTCCTTCTGAAATTCACGGCAGATGTTCATCATGTAATGTTACGCATCTGTGTCATTTTAGATTTCTTTGGCTATACAAAAATAGAAGATATACAAGCTCATAGCGTGGCACCGAGTGCCGCACTATGAGCTTGTAGATCTGCTATTTTTGAAAAAGTAATCGTGAAAATGTGTGCAAATCTTTGAATACATGTATACATTTTAACTAAAATCTTTGCTTTTGGGGGTCCTTGGAACAAAATATTTTGAGATGGGGGGGTCCACGGCCAAATACATATCATTTTGGGTGGTCCTTGACATGAAAAAAGTTTGCGAACCACCTTAAAAAAAACTGACATTTGTAGATTTTTTTAAAGAAATGTTTGCTTAAAAAAAGATTTACATTCAAAGATTTGCACATTTTCATGATAAAAAAAAATTAAAGAAGATCTACAAGCTCATAGCACGGCACTCGGTGCCGCGCTATGAGCTTATATATCTGTGCTATTTTTGAATAAAACAAAGTATAAGATAATGACAGATGCGTTCCCGGTCCTAATGGGTTATTGTGGTCTGTTGTTTCCAGTGAACTTCCAAGCTCTGCTCATCGCCGGGGGAGTGGTGGGCGGGACCATCCTCATGATCATCACCGTGTGCTGCTGCTGCTGCTGCAGTGGCTGCAGGAATACGTATCATTTTAATGTATTCCGTGGTACGTATACAGCTGCACGTCCATATAAGGAAAAAACAGCCGTATATGGCATTGCTGCTGCTGCTGCTGTGACACATCATTTTGTTGCTGTCGGGTGGAAACCTCATTATGTCCAAAACCGTTACTTTTCAGAAATCAAATTCAAAAGTAAGGAAAAATGCATCTCAACAAGCTCAAAACGTGTCGCATCCCAACAGTTTTGAGCTTGTAGATCGGCTACTTTTGCTACTTTTGTGTGACACTGTAGTATGATGAAATAGACCATTAATTTCCGAAAAGACAGCGACAATATTATTGATATAATAACACAGTCTCACGACTCAAGTGAGCTGAAAATACACTGTAAATCCTTGAGTATTCATTTAACACTGGGATTGTATAAAATGAAACCAAATGGTCCACCAGGTACGTCCGTACAAAGAAGAAAAGGCCTTTATATGGCGTTAGTGCTGCGACAAATCATAATGATATCACAGTCACGACTCGAGATGTGAGCGACTACTACACTGTGAAATCCTGGAGTGTTCGTCCATTTGGTTCCATTTGTACACTCCCAGAGTCAAATGAATACAGGATTTTACTGTGTGCAAGCTATTACACTATTGATTGGCATTATTAAACACGTGTGCAACTGCACGCGCGCGCGCGCACACACACACACACACACACACACACACACACACACACACACACACACACACACACACACACACACACACACACACACACACACACACACACACACACACACACACAAACACACAGAAGGCTACATCCTATCTCAACTGTTACTCGCTTCCAGTTGAGTAGCCTCTTCCTTTTTTACCCCAGCCGTTGAGAGCCATATTCAGTGCTTGTCCTATTATGCTGCAGAGAATGAAACATCCTCAAATACGGCCCCATACTGGATATCTCAGCGTTTTGTTGAAAAATTAAAAATGTCATGTCAGTCAGTAGTCAGGGGATATTAAAAACATCTTGGAATAAATTCCTTACCAAAAAAAATCTTCACCAATGTGTTTGTAAAAGTGTCTAGTAACACATCTCACAAAGACTGAAATGCAGTTTCCCTAGGGGAATTTTTGACAGCTGCTGAAAGTTGGGGTACCCACCATAACCTTATGCGGGGAAAAAAAGATCAAAATTGTATTCTGTTTTAAGTAGCATGTGAGGGGTCAAACCAGGGTGTTTTTATGATTCTGAATCCATTGCAAGCATTTGTTTTGCACCAAAACCACTCCTTGGGCTAGAAACGGCCATAGCCATCCTTTTCCAGGTGTACTTTTTGTGTAAAAAGCCCATTGAGATTGGGCCGTTTTTATCCCAAGGAGTGGTTTTGGTGCAAAACAAATGCTTGCAATGGATTCATAAAAACACCCTCTGTTTTCACTGTTTTCATGTCAAGGACCCCCAAAATGATATGTATTTGGCGGCGGACCCCCATCCTCAAAAGCCCTGAGGGACACCGGTTACCCATATGGGGTTTAAGTGGTTAAAACCGGGAAAGTATCCGTGTCCTTTAAAAATTTAGCGTTGGCTATTCAGAAATAGCAGATATATACAAAAATATAAAAAAAACTACTGGTTTAGAAGGCATCTGTAGAATCAGCCTGTCTTCTCTTTAGGTTTTATAAACATGCTACATTGAAAAAAAGAACCTGTGTTCCAGTGAATCCAATTTCCTAAAAGAGTAACGGTTTCCACCCGACAGCGACACAATCTATACGGCCTCACTGTGACTGAGCTTAATTCAATGCATTTGCTACAGAGGTCTGGGGTGAGGCAGCAATACATAATTAAATTTGACTTCTAATCAGGTTCTGTATATTCCTTTTGTTCCCCTCTACCCCCCCCCTCCCCCCTGTTCCTGTTTCTCTCTCTTCCTATCTGTGTCTCTCTCTTTCTCTCTCTCTTTCCCAGGTTCTGTTCTTTGAGAACAAAAATTGAGAATGAGTAAAGCAGAGTTATGGAGGAGTATGGAGGGCACCCTGTACGTACAGTACGGCTCTGCGACTGGCCTTATGTTGGTGTACTTAGAGTGAGAAGATCTCTCTCTCACACATACACACAGACAGACACACACACACACACACACACACACACACACACACACACAGACACACACACACACACACACACACACACACACACACACACACACACACACACACACACACACACACACACACACACACACACACCACATGCCTGTAGTTGTAAGTATGTGAATCCAAAAAAAGGTTATTATTTAGAATAATCATATTTAAACAAAAATCACTTTTTGAGGGGCTGAGGCCGTAGGCTCGGAACCTCTTTGTATCTGTTGCTTTTATTATTCTTCCGCCGTTTTTTCTATCACGGGCTATATGGTAGAGGGCTATGCCAAACGGCCAATCCACGAAACTCACAACCATTGGCCAAAGGGTGGCGCTATAGCAATCAATTGAAAAATGCAAACTTTGAACAGGTGTAACTCATGCCCTGTTTGACCTACAGCCATGAAACTTCGATACGCACATGCGTCTCCTCATGCTTAACAACTTTTGTGATCTGACCTCTGACCTTTAGATCTCCCACCATTTTGAAATATATGAAAAGCAGTTGAAATCAAACTCCTCGGGTATTTTTTAGCAATCTGCACGAAACCTTCTACACATGTACGTTGGGCCTATACAGACAGAATTATTGTTTATTGGATCTTGTTTAGTCGATACACTTATTCGTTTTAGCTCTTGCTCATTTGATTTTGCTATTTTTATCTTCTGTTTAAGAAAGTAGGTAGCTGATATATTGCACTTTTACCTTAGCGCTAGGTATACTCTTGGTTGCTTGTTTTAGCAGAAAATGCACTTAAAGGGTAAGACCACTTTGGTAGAGGTTTGGGTTGTGTAGTTACCTTGCCATGATGTAACTCCAAAGGTGGTTAATAAAAATGTCAACTTCCTGTTGATTTTACTATTTGAAGATCTGGATCCGGATCCGCGGATCCAGTCCAGGTTTTCTACTTATTAAAAATGGCAAAATCAACAGGAAGTTGACATTTTTATTTAAAAAAAAAAACAGTACTGGGTTTGGTGATGTTCTATATTGTCTGAATCAACTTTGTTTGCGTTCGTTTATGTGCTAAAAGAGTGACTTTGAGAGCTGTTTTACCGTACAATGTAAGTCAATGAGGAGCATATTTTGAATGATCAATTTCTAATCAATGGAGCAATTTTTTTTTATTTCTTGCCCACCTTTGGAGTTACATCATGGCAAGGTAACTACACAACCAAAACGTCTACCAAAGTGGTCTTGCCCTTTAAGACTTCTGGTGATTAGTAGTTTCGTTCCCTACCTATGTTGAATGCACTTATTGTAAGTCGCTTTGGATAAAAGCGTCTGCTAAATTACTGTAATGTAATGTAATTATGCTGGATTTTTTCTAAGTGATAAAATTAAGCTTTTATGAGCCAATGAATATTGCAGTTTTATGAAAATTATTCGTCTGCCCCTAACATACGGATTGATCCCTCCGTGCTATATATGACCACCTCAGCTGAGTTGAGCTGAAAAGTAGTTTCCCCTGTTGGGATCACACTATTATATCTTCACTATTTATAGACTATTTATAGATTCTCCTCAAAACATTAGCACCCTACTCCTCCTACATACTTTCACTTAGAAACTCCATTCAAACTTAAAACATCCAGCTTACTGTGGACACCTATTCTTTTTCTTTGAAATAATGTGTAGTTTTTCAAATATTTAACTTTAAGTGCCCAATGCCACGTTAATGGCCATGGCCATTTAAAGGGTAGCAACATTAACAAACACATGAGTTTATAACTGTTACAATGCTCTATACCTCAGGGAACCAGATTGCTCATATGCTGTGTTGCTACTGCCAGGATTCGATCCCATGACCTTGTGCTTCTTCTAGAGCTCTTCCAACTGAGCTACCCAGACTCAAGAAGAATTACACATTGACATTTGATCAACGTGCAATTTTTACACTACAGATTCTTTAAAATATATATATATATTGTCTTATTTTTTTCTGCATTATAAGCAACACAATACAGAGATACATTACAATATCCACAATCCCTCAGCACTCTGCTCAGCTGTTCAGAATCCTCATTTGTTAACTGCATGGGCTGCTTTGTCCCAAGTTCAATCTATTCTGTTTCTACTGTACGTCTTATTGTGCTGTTCTTGCGTATTGCATATATTGCTTTTTGCCTTTCATTCCTCGGCCTGTTTATCGCTGCTTGCAGCTATATATTTTTTTGTTTTCACATGAAGTAAGGCTGATTTCACAAATGTTGGTAAAAATAAATAATTTAGCTTGTCTGGCTCAACTTTAAGGAAGCCTGTGGGGCTGTTTTTTGTTTTGATTGTTTGATTACAGTTTGATACAGATTTTAAAATCTTCTGTGTGTTATGAAACCTTTTTTTTCGTTTTTTAAAAAATGCTGTAGTTTTCATTTTGATCTTTGCACTTTGTACATAAAAATGAATGTAGGCTACTGTAGCCAGCTCATTATACCTGGCGTCTATTCTTGACACTTTTCCTATTAAAATTTTAACTTTTAAAAACTTTTAAGCCGTGTTGAAAAAAATACTCTGCAAGAGTCATGTCTGGCAACAACTGGGTTTTTCTTTTTTTGCATTGAAAACGAGATGCTGCATCTCAAGAGGCTTATCCTCCAGTGAAATTTCAAAATAAATCACATCCAACCATTCACACTCTTGACGGTAGAGGAAACTATGTAAGGCACCAACCTGCTCACTGGGAGCAGTTAGTAGGTTCACTTGTCTTGCTCAAGGACACTTCTCTGCAGAGCCATAATGACAGCGCCTTTTAGGAGAATCTTAGAAGAGCCTGAATTATACTTCGTTGTACGTCAGTGTCGCGTTCTTTCGAATCACACCGCATTCTATCCAAAGTGCCTTTTAGATTGCCTTTTAAACTACCATTCTGTTTGCTGCTGCTTTTAACAGTTACGGTATTTCCCCCCTTTCTCTTCTGGATGATTTTCCTATGAATGGAAGTTTCAATCTGTTTCAGCAAACAGATTGGTGTTTTAGTCGATCTAAAAGGCACTTTGGATAGAGTGCGCTGTGATTCGAAAGTACACGTCAGTGTCACGTGCTGAAAGTATAGCCGATCTGCAAGCGCACAACGCGTTGCATCCGCGTTGTTGTGAGCTTGTAGATCGCTATCTTTGGCATGTGACACCGTCATACAACGGAAGTATGTTTCGGGCTTTAGGAGAATCATAAAAGACTGGATTAATCCTTTAAGACCGGGAACGCATTAATTTTAAGATTTATTTGGCTATTCAAAAATAGCAGATATACAATTACAAATATAAATGTATACATTTATATATATTTTTTAAAGTTTTCATTGTGATACCGATACATTTGTGAGATGGGTGGGCCGCGAACACTTTTGAGATTTTCATGTGTGGGCCCTGATCCAGAAAAGGTTGAGAAATGTAAGCATATCACAGTATATAACACATTTTGTTTTAACAGGTGTGCTATCCAGGCTGTATATTTGTGTTTTAAAACACGTGAATGAGCCACCAACACCCATTTATGCTCTTATCTAGTATCAATTAAAAATAATGTACCAGCACATTCACCTCATCATCCCAGTTCTCAGGCCAAAATGAATTAAATGCACAGTGACTTGACTATTTCTCAGAGGAGGGAGAAGGCAATTATTAGGACGATGTGCATTTAAAGTAATAAGACATTCGCTTTTCCGGGGGAATGCATAACACAACTTGGCCTTATCAACCCTCTCTGCATTCCAGGGATATTTCCAGACAGCGCTGGCTTACAGCAGTTGTCTGCATCTCTTAAACTTGAGCAAGTTACCCAGGAAGAGTAATATGTAATAGGTTACTCCTTTAAAAAGTAATAATGTTACATTACTTATTACTGGGTACCAAGAGTAACCTGTTACATTACAAGTTATATTGCTATTACTTTTGCACACTAGTCAAACTTTCGCAAACAGATCTGCAAGCTAACAATATGTCGCATGGCAATGTGTTGATGGTTAGTAGATCGTTTTTTTTTAAAGTTGGATCAGTCAGTGGTCTGTCATGGCCACTGTGTATAGCTAGAGATCAAAGTCATTTAACATACCGAGACACATGTTGAGATCTCCATTGTTGTACAATTAGGCTGGACATTCCTATAGTGCCGCTGCTGCTATAGATGGCAGTGATTCTGCATGGTTGAGAAGCCAAGCCAGCCAGAACTTATACTGGTCATTAACAACCCAGTCAGATTTGTGCTTAATGAGCCACTGCAATTAATTACACACGCCTACAAAGGTAAAATATAGAATCTATCATCACAGGTTCTGACTGCAGTGTTTGATTGCATTGATAACGAACGAGACTATACAGTACAGTACTGTATGGGCAAAACACTAGATATGGAATATATATTGCAGTGGTTCTCAAAATGAGGTCCAGGGACCCCCAGGGGTCCATGAGCCAGTTCTAAGGGGTCCCCGTCGGCCCGTCCCCTAGCCTGGTAAACCCCTCCCTCCTCAAATCTCATTTGTATTTGATTAATGCAAATGAGATTTCCGGAGGGAGGGGTTTACCAGGCTACCCATCCCCAACAAATCAGTACAAACAAGTTAATATAGTATGAAATTCAGTTTGAATACTTTAACCCTAGCTATTCAAATATTGCAGATATACAAGCTCAGAACAGTCAAAAGAAATCCTATAGGTTTGATGATAGGTTTTCCAAATTCCAATAGAATCCTTAGGGCGCGCCCCCACCAAGAGTTGGCTGGCCGCTGATTGCAGAATCTGCCAATGCATTGTCAATGCAAATGCGTGGATTTCTGGTCTTGCGGATTTTTTCCAAGAATCCACGCATTTGCATTGACAATGCATTGGCAGATTCTGCAATCAGCGGCCAGCCAACTCTTGGTGGGGGCACGCCCTTATAGGATAATGCAATTCCTATAAGAATCCTATAGGAATTTCTAATGTTCCAAAAATAAAAATAAAAATACTTCTAGGATTCTGAATTCCTAAGAGTCCTGTAGGAGTTTTCCAATTTTCCTAGTTCCTAGATTCTGAATATTTCTATCACCCCTATCATAAGCTTATTGAAATCCTATGTTCTTCCCACTGGACATGTTACTGAATGTAAGATATAGACCTAAAAAGCACTTCCTGTCATTTGACTTTGAGAAAAACTGTTCTTAAAACCAGTGGTTCTCAAATCTTTAAGATTTTTCTATCACAATCCTATAGGATTTTTTGACGAGGGATTGGCTCTTTGTGAAAAGAAATGTAACAAAATGTTGAATCAATTTTTTGAATTTTTATCAAATCTTCTCTTATGTGGTTCCCTTTTTGCCTGATGAAGACCTAGAAGGTCGAAACGTTGCAAAAATAAGTTTCTTGGAGCTTGAGAACTGTGTGCGGACTTCCTTCTTTTTTTTCCATGATGGCACAACATCTTTCCAGATTGCGGGTCTGGTCAAATCTGTATCAATTTGGGGGTCCTTGTCATGCAAATGTTTGAGAAACACTGACATATGGCTTTATATGAAATGAAACACAATGATGGTAAGGCCTGGAAAAATACCCAACATTTGAGCAGTGGTGTAAAGTAACTAATTACATTAACTCAAGTGCTGTAGGCTACTTACCGTTAAGTACAATTTTTAGGTATTTTTTACTTCACTGGAGTATTACATACAGTGCATTGTGAGCTTGTAGATTGGCTATTTTAGAATTATTTTCTGTGGACCCCTCTGGAACCCCTTCAAGGACCCCACCTTTGAGATCTATCTATCCATCTATCCATCCATCCATCCATCCCTCAAGGGTGCCAGGTTTGCTGAAGGTGTTCAAATGCCAATGATTATAATAATCTGATTTCTGAAGAACAAAAAGTGCCATCTTTTTTATAACAATAACTCAGGATTGCACATTACCAAGTTACAAAAGAAAGCACATTAATCATTAAACGTATCATAATATAAAACATTATAGTTTAACTCTGAATACAACGCACCCCGCCCGCTCGCGCTGTCCGGGCCAATACAAACCAGTGGAAAAGCACAAGATCATCCACCAGTCATCCACCAGGAAGCAAAACAAGCAGCAGCGTTGCCATAACTGCTTATTATAAGCGACTCTGGGCTTGTTTTTCTGTACAGTTGCTCGTAACTATTAGTCCATGAGCCAGAGCCCCAAAATTGAGCAATGATTATCGAAAGAGTGGGCAAAACCAAACCTATATTAAATTGTTCATAGGGTCAATACGAGTAAATAAATATATGATAACCTTTCCACAGGAGCAGCTTTTTCATAGTTATCACACATTTTGTTATTTTCCCCATACGTACATGACAGGTGAAAAAATTACTAAATTTAAAAAATATATATCATAATGAAACTTCCTGAGTTGATTACTTGCATGAAGACAATGATTTATCGTATTACAAGTTTTCTGAAATTGTATATTTAAATATGCAAATTAGGCATTTAATCCATGAGCCAGAGCCCCAAAATTGAGCCAGATATTGAATATTCCCTCGTTAAAAACCTTTGACTCCAACATCTTAACAAAATGAAATAAGAATGTTCACTCTGGCTTTGTCCAATGTTCCAATGTTGATTCTGGAAAGTTACAAATACAAATTCGGGCATATTTTCGTAATGCCTAATTAGCATATTTAAATATACAATTTCAGAAAACTTGTAATACGTTAAATCATTGTCTTCATGTAAGTAATCATCTCAGGAAGTTTCATTATGATAACTCTTTTTTAAATTTTGTCATTTTTTCACCTGTCATGTACGTATGGGGAAAATAACAAAATGTGTGATAACCATGAAAAAGCTGCTCCTGTGGAGTGGTTATCATATATTTATTTACTCGTATTGACCCTATGAACAATTTAATATAGGTATGGTTTTGCCCACTCTTTCGATAATGAAATCTTGTCTGGCTCATGGACTATTGGTTGTTGCGGGTTGCGGTTTTTGGGGCTTTTTTGTAGTTGCTTATTTAGGCTTGTTTCACAATTTTTGTAATTATTTTTTATACCAGTGGTTCTCAAATATTTTCATGGAACATGTTTTGTGCCACAGCCAGGGAGCATTTCTGTTGTTAGAATGTTAAACAAAATATTCCAAATATTCCACATTTTATTGCAAAAGTGTTTGACAATAGCCGATCTACAAGCTCACAACGCGTCACATTTCAAATAGCCGATGCATAGATTTAAAGTGCTCATAAATCATAATGGCCTGCCGCCTATATAGTTGCTTCTTTTGGGCTTGTTTTCATAGACCCTGGCTGCTTATTTCTCTCACAAAATCTGGCAACACTGACAGTGACAAGCAGGGCTGGAAATCACCACAACACTCGCGTCACGTGCTGGCGTCGAACGTCGCAGATCTACAAGCCCACAAGGCGTCGTGGACGTGACGCCTTGTGGGTTTGTAGATTGGCGATGTTCGTTGCGCGACTCCGTCCTGACGACGAAACATAAACGAATCGACGCTTTTTACCAAGAAAGGAAAACGGAAGCCAAACAGCAACAGACAAGACAGTATAATAATAGTTGTACAGTTCACACGCTTCGCTGTTGTTTTATTATTATTATGTATTATTTTTAATATTAATAATAATGGAGAACATTATGACTGTTGACAGGAGAAGAATGTCGTCGTTTAATTGTTTGGTCGTTCTCGTCGTCGTTGTTTGTAGCTTCATTAGCCAAGTGGAATGTCAAACTAGTACCACAACTAAACCACCACCACCTCCACCACGTAAGAATTAATAATAAACGCCTAAATATTTATGCATATGTTGTATGCACTAATATCCACATAAATCGTTGATTTATGTCTGATATTATTAATAACTTGACCTACTGTACCTGCTGTGTGAACTTTACTGTAAATGCGTCACTGCTCGAGCTGTGATGTCAGGTGTAAAACATGATTATTATGTCTGATGATGATTATGATTATATTTATGATTCATTAGTAATTGTATTCCTCTGTGTTTTCAGCCTGTACTTCCTACACGGCTTGTGACAAATGTGTACGAAGCGCCAAGGTAAGACTGTTTACATAAACATCTGTCTGAAAAAGTTAAAGATTACACTGTCAACTTCATTGATTAAACTCAGATCATTTGGTACACCCTCAGCCTTGGATCAAGACTATCATGGATGTATTTGATTGAGTCTGACATTTACTTTCAGATATGCAAATGTCAAAATGGATAAATAAATACATCTGATAGTCTTGATCCATCGCTAGTACACCCTCAGAATTACAAATGGATAAATTAACACTGTGGATGTTACTGTGTAGGTGTGTTTGTATGCAGTGCCTACTGAAATAGGTTTACAAATGTTATATTTGTACTGTTTACAGTGCCTACTGAAATAGAAAGTTTTATTTTTCAATGTATGTGTATGCAGTCATTGCAGTGCCTACTGAAATAAGTTTTAAAAAGTGTTTGAATGAAGTGTGAAATAAGGAATCGTCCCTTATTTGGAAATGGAAACTAAAAGACATGTTATTGAACTGATAAGGGACACACATTGTTTCTTATTTTGGGGAATCAGTCACACACACATCACGTCACTCACAAGTCACACATGACACACATCTTGCGACTTGAGAGTTCAAACAGCTGATATGCATGTACTATTGATTGATTGAATATTGTATTAACACGATTATTAACAGTACATTAGTAGTACAGGCAAAGGTGGTCAAGTGGTTAATATAATATACAAAAATATGTTTCTGGGCGTCCCTTATTTTTCTTAGAAATTTCAGGTAGCTGGCAGCCCTAATGCAGTGCCTTCTGAAATAGAAGGTTTTTAAAATGTTGTGTTTGTTTGTATGCAGTGCCTGTGGTGTTTTACCAACAACACGTGCACAGACTACCCTGTGAGCTACCTTCTGCCTCCTCCCTCTGTGTGCCAGCTGTCCCAGGCCCGATGGGGGGTGTGTTGGGGTGAGTTTTTAAACATGAAAACAAGTCAAAAAACTCATGTGTCATTCCTTTGTCCGACACTTGAAACAACGTTGTTTCGTTCCAGTGGTTCTCAAACATTTTCATGAAGGACCCCCAATTGATGTATTTGGCCATGGACCCCCATCTGAAAAGATTTTGGTTCCCTGGACCCCACTTTGAGAACCACTGGTTTTGTCAGCCCAATAGTTTGTTAGTCATTGTTGATCAATTACCGTATCCAGTCGTTTAAAGTGCTCGCCTTTAATCGTCCGATATCGGACACTGTCAACTCGTGTATGTTTAGCATGGCTTGGGAAAGACGTGTTGTAAGTACTGGGAGCTCAGCTGATAGTAGGTGTTGCACACTACTTCAGCAATCCATCTTCCTGGTTTAGACACCCTGGTAGCTCCACTGATATACCGACAATAAGCCACTCCGACCTACTTACTTACTTTCTTCACTTAACTTACTTACTTCATGTTCCAAAAAGTGGGTCACTTGTGGTATTTAATGTTTTGAGTTATGACTTACTGGGTTCACCAAAAATTCAGGTCAGGGCTACTCTACTATATTCTTAAGGGGGCTAGATTTGAAAAATAAAATTTAAATTATTAAGTACAGATCACTTACATTAAATAACATTGCACCAATACTGTTTCAATATAAACAGTACATAATATAGTACTTGACAATACTAACTAACTAACAATAGTAACTAACAATGGAAGTAAAAATTGCATCACCTTTTTGTAAATAATGGAACACATTTGTATGTCTGTAACATTCAGACATGCAAAAGTGTCACTTTTCAGCTACAGTCACCTTTTTGAACCCAAATAGGGCAATTGTGTGACACCTGACCCGAAAGAAAACAACATGTTGTCACCTTTTTCACCTCGGGGCTGTTTGCATGCCTGAACATTGTTGATCTGCAACATGTTGATACACTTCCACTTTTTACATTGTGAAAGAGAAGAAAAAGGCACATAGGCAGATTCAGGTTTGACTGTAGCATTAGTTTTTATTGCATTTGTGTGAGAGAATCTGGATTGTCATGTGTATGTTGATCTAAACATTGTTCGAAAGTATAACACCAAAGCTGACATGTTTTTTAATTGAAATTATTTGACAGTATGCTCAGTCTAAAATAACTTGTTCCTCTCCAAGATAAACTGATGCTTGTCGACCAGTTCTACAGTTGTCAGCGTCAATACTAACACCACTTGGGGCAGCGGTGGGTGAGTGAATGGCAACCACTCGCCCCTCCCCAACACAGCTGAAGTGCCCTTGAGCAAGGCACAGAACCCCGAGCTGCTTAGTGGCAAACAGTATAAGACTGTGGTTGTACTGGTCAGCTTCCAGGTTTAATGTGTGTGTCTGTCTTATGTGCAGGGTCGTTGCTGAAAATGAGCTTTTGTGCTCAGCTACTACCCTGGGTAAATAATGGGGGGGACAAATAAACGTAACTGGAGGGGACCCCCTGTCAGCACATGTTTACCCTCAGTAGAGAAGTGTGTCCATGCATTGGTAGATAACGGGTCCGTAACAAACTGCATCGCCTCTGTGAGAGATTGAAGTCATCACATCTCAGGCCAAAGTTTGCTTTTGATTTATCTGAAAACCGACGACACAGGAGTGATCTTTGTGGATTATGAGTATAGTCATACCGTTTGGGGAAATAGAGAATTTAGCTTGCACTCAAATCAGAAGTGAAAATAAACTATTTCCTTTTGAGACGGTGCTTATGTCATGCCAATGACCTTTTGAAAAAAAAAAAAGTTTTATTATTTTCTTTTGAGAAGAAGACTGTGCTTACTGTTTGTGATGCCTTTCAGAACCTTTTATAGTTTTATAATTTCGTTGTTCCTTGTACCAAGCAGGCAAATCACATTCCCAACCTCGATTTGAACAAACATGTATTTGTCCTTCCACTCATGTTTTTAACCAGCGGTTTTCATTTCCTACTTCTCTTCTCTTGTTTTTCCATAGATAACAATGCCTTTTGGCCAAATGTTATCCTGTGCTTCTGTAAACACACTGATAAATAGAAATGTGCTAACGTTATTTACTAATCTTGTTAAATAAGCTAGCTAGTGACTGAGGCAGGAGACGTGTTGCGGTGCCAGGTTGCGGCCAGATGTTGGCAGCAAGATTGGCTCAAACTAGAAACGGGTAACGTTATGTGGAGGTATTCAGTGACAACATTTAATAGGCTGGCGTTCAGGAAAAAAGATTCTCCTATCAAAGAATACTGAACAACAACGCATTTTCATATTAAACACCTGAGTATTTTTTGTACATTCATTTACTTTAAACTAATGTTCAGAATTGATCAAAGGGCCACTTAAAATTGTTATACAGCCGGATGTGGCTTGCAAGTCGCCCGTTCAATAGTCCTGTCTTTGTACAATACGTTTTCGCCAATCACAGCATAGTGCTTAACCTATATTATAAAAAGTTGGTTTGTGGATCAAAGATCAACTTTTATTGAACTTTGACTTGTTGCTTGAGGCTTAACTTCCTTGTCAGTGTCCAAAACGTTTTGAGGTCCACAAATAAAATCATACCTCAAATGCAGCCTCAAATGAAGTTTAGTGGCACGCTGCAGGGTAATGCTGTCTCTCTATATACACTATACACACAAACACGCACGCACACGCACACGCACACGTACACGCACACGCACATCCAAACATTGAACAACACTGAATGAAGAAGTCAAGTCTGCACACTAGAAATGGCTCCCAGAGCAAATGTATTTATTTCTGCTACATGACGTTTATTAGTAGTGCCTGCAGTTCATCAGACAAAAGGCAAGCTGTGTCTACAGTATGTCTCAAAAACTTTAAAAATGCCTGTTTACATTGTAAATATATCTCTCCTACAGTATTTATCCTAGAGCATTTTGCTACAGTAGGTCTTCATGTAGGCCCGGACCAGACAAGCCAACTTGTGTTTTTTCCTTTGTTATCTTTGGTGTTTGAAATGGGGCAAGGTTATCTGTGTTAGAAAGGTTTATGGTGTAATAGCTCTTGATCAGTCATAAAGTGCATGAGAAATACTTGAAACCTCTGTAAATTAGACTTGAAAGACAAAAAATGCATAGGCTGTATCAATTTGGAGTGTCTTATTAAGCATCCACACAAATCTGAGTGAAAATAAACCTTCATAACTATTAGAAAACCTAGATAAAGAGGTTTTGTTTAGACCATTTCTCAAGATGTAGGTGACTCAAGATGTAGGTGAAACAATCTCAACAGTCACACACAGCAGTGGCTACTCTTTTTATTTTTATTTTTTCGTTATATGATTTATGATAAGAAGAAAACATGAGAAGAAACAATGGACACATCTTGCAAAGTTACTGGATGACTGTATGAAAGAGGAACATTATGCCATCAGCTGATGTGATTTAACTGTGCAGCAGTGGTGTAAAGTAACTAAGTACATGTACTCAAGTACTGTACTTTAGTTACATTTTAAGGTATTTTTTTTACTTTACTGGAGTATTTCCAATACTTTTACTTCTACTCCACTACATCTCAGAGGCAAATATTATACTTTTACTCCACTACAATTATTTGAAAACATTAGTTACTAGTTACTTCGTAACTAAATTAGTAACTAGATTTTGATTATTATTGCAAAACCTACATTAACCACTTCAGCCCTATATGCATTTTGGCCATTTGAAAATGACCGATCTACAAGCTCACAATGCGTGGCATCTGCTATTTTCAAAAGATTTTTAACATTTTATACATTTGAAAACTTCTGAAATTGGACATTCTGCATAATAAGTACTTTCTGCTTTTGGTACTTTAAGTACATAAGTACATTTTGAATCCTGGACTTGTAACAGAGTATTTCTACATTGCATTATTGATACTTTTACTTAAGTAAAACATTTGAGTACTTTTTCCACCACTGAATGATTGTATGAAAGAGGAACATTATGCCATCAGCTGATGTGATTGAACTCTGCAGTAACACTAAGGATTTACTGTGTGTGTATACTGTACGTCATAGTATGTCATATGCTTTTATCCTTTGGCACTGTTTTTATCCCATGTTTTGAAAAGCGCATTCAGTATTATTACTGTTATAATAAATGGGAGGAGGTCAGTTCAGGAGAGCAGAGACCAGGATGTAGTCAAGGAAGGAGAAAGGGAGAGACAGGAGTCGCGCATAATTGATAAGAGGAAAAATTAGGCATGATGACGAGGAGAAGAGGCAGGAAAGGGGAGAACATCTTATTAATTAATTCACTGCCAGAATAAATAAATCATCCACTGCCAGCGATTTTTGCATACATAAAAAAGAAGAAGAAGAGTAGCCACTGCTGTGTGTGACTGTTGAGATTGTTTGCCATAGGCGGAGTCAGAGAGAAACCAATCAAAACGCAATCTGCCACACCTACCTCTTGAGAAATGGTCTATACAAAACCTCTTATCTATCTTATCTAGGTTTTCTAATAGTTATGAAGGTTTATTTTCACTCAGACTTTTATTGATTGATTAAAAAGTTTATTTCGAATATGGCAACTTTAAAAAAAAACAATATAACAAATGAAAGCAATTAATTCTGATTAACAGATTAACAGAAAATGCATATTCGAAAAGGAGTGAGAAGAAGCATAACTTATTGCTCCCACCCCTTCATCATCAATAATAAATATCACACAAGCTTCCATGCTGGTCCACTTCTACCTACAGTAAATACTTCCGTGATATGTGATATATACTGTATACGCTTACTATATACATACATCATGCATACAAAATCCATCCATATATACATCCTTACATCCATACATACATACATACATACATACAACCAATACATACATGTACGTACATACATACATGCATACGCACACCATACATACATTTACACCAATACAAGTACATACAAAACAACTATACTTTCAATACAATTTCTATAATAATAAGATTTGTGTGGATGCTTAAGATCGCCCCTGCAATAATATTGAGATGCAATTTTGTTGAGATAATGTATAGACAGTTAGTTCAGAGAAATGCTAAATGTGTTCAGTCTTTGTATAGTGATTGTTTCAATTTAACGGCTACTAAGGTTTTTGTCGCCGCATTATAACACTGTCACAAGTACAAGTCACAGGCTGAACAAATTGTCATTACAAATCACATTCATTTGTATAGCTCTTAATCACAGGGCTTTGCAGGACCACATTTAAAATGTCCCCCCTTTTCGGCCAAAATTATTCATTATTTGGGCCTGAAAATGAAAACCCGAAGCTACCCGAATGAGGAGAAGCCAGTGACTGAATTTTTGTTATACATTTGAAAACTGGGTGATGGGACATTCTGCATAATGAGTGCTTTTACTTTTGGTACTTCACATTTTGATGCCAATACTGTTGTACTTTTACTCAAGTACATTTTGAATTCTGGACTATCACTTGTAACAGAGTATTTTTATATTGCAGTATTGATACTTTTACTTAAGGTAAAAAAAATGTAGTACTATTTCCACCACTGTTTACAAAATGTATAGGATTTTTGCAAACTTTGCTTACTGTTATGTACATAAGGTCCTACTGTACATTTTAAGTAGTGCGTGGTGATTGTTGTCAGACATACAGGCCCCCTCCAGTGGCTGATTAAAAATAGAATCCCTTACTGGCTGGATCTGCTGTTGGAGCCTGTGATCAGCACTCTGTCTGATCTCACCCTCCAACGCTAAGCCGACTGCGCTTAGACAGTCTAGTCACATAACTCAAAACCAATTGATTGCCAAGTAAGTTATTTACTAATTGGGGGCATTGAGCTACGATTAACCCAGGACCTCCTCATGCCAGTACAGGACAGACATGACTCACGGCTCATAGTGGAATGATATGAACCCGCTAGCTGGGCATGTTAAACATACATAGGCAAACATACGGAAATAGAATATCTTATCTACAAGCTCACTACGCGTCACAATGAAACGCACTGTGAGACTGTAGATCGGATAATTGGTGTAAAAAAGAGAGAAGAGGAAAAGGAAAACCCATCTTTTACACGTTTGGCTATTCAAAATAGCAGATATACAAGCTCATAGTGCGGCACCGAGTGCCGCGCTACGAGCTTGTAGATCTGCTATTTTTGAAAAATCGTATAAATGTGTGCAAATCTTGGAATATACATTGTTTTAAAGCGAACATTTGTAACTCAAATCTTTGCTTCTGGGGGGTCCCTGGAACAAAATATTTTGAGATGGGGGTCCGTGGCCAAATACATATAATTTTGGGGTCCTTGACATGAAAAAGTTTGAGAACCACTGATATAGAAACATACGTTTTTTTTTCCAGAATACTGTTAGGATTTAGAAGACATTTTGTAGAATCGGCTTCAGGTCTCAATGTTAAGTGGTTACTAGAATATACACTTAGACCATAGTATGACATTGGACAAGCAGTGCTACTGTACCACAGTATGCTGCTAAGGAATGGTTTGGGGCATAGATACAAGGTATCCATACTGTAGGTATAGCCTTGTGATGCAGTCCTTGAAATTCAAGACCCAGGACGTATTCAAGACTTGAATACATCCTGGGTTGGGATTTGATTTACCTGGAAGTGGAGTCTTGTGTAGTTTCATTACTGTGCAGTAGTAATTGTGTTAAAGTGCCAGCAGGTGGCAGCATTGCCAAACTGTTGTATAAAATGGTATTCTATGAAAAGGGGACCTAGGATTCATCTAGCAGTTTTTGTCTCCACAATCTCCAAATGTGTCCTTTTTTCTATTCTTTTTCCCTCTGAAACGAGGGCAAAAGTATTCTAACTGGAAATGTCATCCTGATATCCGTATCTGAAGCAACCAACAAGCAGTGGTGGAAGAAGTAGTTTAAAAAAAAAAAAAACGAAATAAAGGTAGCAATACCGCAATATAAAGACATTATGTTAAAAGTAAAAGTCTTGTATTAAAAATTTGACTTGATTAGTACAAATTTGTACAAATTTGAATTTGACTTTTAGTACAAAAGTATTGGCATCAAAATATACTTACTGCACCCAAGTAAAAGTTCAAACTGAACTCTTTCAAAAATAGCCCATCTACAAGTAAAAACTTTGCCTCTCAGATGAGATATTGTGGAAGTACAAAGTATCAAAAAATTTAAGTAAAGTCAAAGCACACCAATTGTACTCGTGTACAGCACGAGAGTAAATATACTTAGTTACTTTCCACCACTGCCAGCCAGTGTCGACATGTTTTTACCCCAGAGATTAATTCTTGTGACCAGTGATCACGACAGATGTTCATCATGTCATGTTCTGTTATTATCCCATTCAATCCGGGAACGCATCTGTGTCATTCTAGATTTCTTTTGCTGTTCAAAAATAGCAGATGTACAAGCTCATAGCTCGGCACCGGATGACGTCACATCCGTCCATTCCTTCTCTGAGCGTCGAGGGATCATTCCTAAGTTGTTAGAGCGCCCTCTTGTGGAATAAAAAAAAAAAGACGTATGTTTACGTCCTTGGCAGGCAAGTGTTTTATTTAAAAGGAGGTGTGCTTACGTCCTTGGCAGGCAATGTATTAATGGGTTGTTATTATGGTCTGTTGTTTCCAGTGAACTTCGAAGCTCTGCTCATCGCCATGGCAGTGGTGGGCGGGACCATCCTCATCAGCATCACCGTGTGCTGCTGCTGCTGCTGTTGCTGCAAGAGGCGCCAGCCAGGGTACGTACCGCACGTCCATTTAAGGAAGAAACGGCCTTATATGGCACTGATGCTGCTGCGACGCATTGATTGGTCGCAATTACACTATTGATTGGCAGTATTCACACGCACACAGAAGGCTACATCCTATCTCAACTGTTTACTTGCTTCCAGTTGAGTAGCCTCTGCCTTTATACCCCAGCCGTTGAGATCCATATTCCATGGAACAGTGATTGTCTTGAAACATCCTCAAATACGGCCCCATATATCTCAGCGTTTTGTTGAAAAATGTCACGTCAGTCAGTCTGCATGCTGCTGGCCTGTCACTGACTGACAGTCCTGTAAGGTGCGTCAGACTCGTACCGCTCAATCACCTGTCCTAACTGGACAGGTCTTAAAGGCAGGGTGAGTGATATGTTTTGGTTAAAACGACAATACTTTTGATAAAAGGTTAAAGCACTATATTGTGATTGTAATCATTGCTATAGAGTGTTTGTTTAGTAACCGGGGTCTCCCCGTCTCTCTTTAATAAATAGAAAATACATTTTCAGGTGGGTTGCCAATTTCCGCCAATCAGGAGAGAGTACCCATTTATCAGCTTAATTGTTATGTGTTCCAGTTCCAAATTTATCTGATAATTTCTTTGTGTCATCACTACCAATTTAACTTGTTGTCTCCGCCGGAGGTGGAGAGTATGTTTTCGCTTCGTCCCGCCGTGTGTTAGCATGGCCCCTAGCCAAGCTAACATTGGTCAAGCTCCACGTGATACGTGTCAATATGTTGACACCAATGCCTTTGATTGGCTAGAGGGACGCATGACGAAATAAAATCCTATAAATAGGTGTGTCACTTCAAATAGCCACTCATGTTATTTGAAGTGAGGTAAGACAGGATCAATCAGTCCTTCCAGTACAAATCACCCGTCCGTGCGTGTGTGTGTTCCTCTGAGAACACCTAACATTGGTCAAGCAAAGGCGCAGAAGGCCAAAGCTAAGAAAGCATACTCATCTACAACAGTAACACAGAAGAGGACTATAGAGTTGAATTGATCCCACAACAAGGCCGAAGTCTTAATACTGTAACAATTGGCCACCTTGATCAAATACATTATGTAGCACTAGAGAAAACTGACATAGATCAAACACACCAATCAACTGCTGAAACTGTTACGAGGACTCCCATATGACACATTGCTTCAAGAAGAACATTTTTTAGATGCAGACACTACATATTCAGTCGCCCCTGCAGAACACCAAAAACCACGTGCATTCTACCAAGACGACCCGTTCTACCAAGACGACCCGTGCTATTAAAATAGCACGGGTCTGCTGGCGGAGACTTATTTTCTAGTTTAATCTGTATCCTGTGTGAGTTCTGTCTCCTGACTGGATGAAGTTGGTATCCCGTACTGAAAATTAATTTTCTGTTTTAATGAAGAGCTGGAGAGACATGGAGACTTCTGTTACTGAACTAACACTCTACAAGACAGCAATGAGTACTTTCAGAATGTATAGCTATTTAATACTGTACTGCACACACACACACACAGAAAACCCATTTAAAAAGATCAAGTCAGACCCTGACATGTGGTTGTGGTTGTTGTTTTCTCGCAGCCAGGCATTGTGAGTTCAAATTCCCAGAAAAGGATTCAAACCAGTTTTGGAACATGGCCTTCTCTCGCCGTGTCTTTTGCAGAATCTCACACTTTACGTTCAAGAGCATTCGTTTACCCACTTTCAGGGTGAAAAGAGAGGGAGAGCAAGGAGAAAAAACTTGAAAGAAAGAGGTCAAAGACAAATATAAAAGATATGTACAAATATGTACCCTTGTACGTGCGCATAAAAAAGAAGAAGGTATGTACGCTGTGGCATAGTGGTAAAGTAGTTACCCAGTACCCACCACTCCAGGTGGGGGCTCCTCACTGCTAGGTAGGTGAGTCAGTAGTATACAACAGCAGTGAAAACACAGAAATGTGTGTGTGGGGAGGAATCAATTGGCATAACAACTAAATTGTGGAGAAAGAAAATACATAAGGTGTAAAAAGTAGCAACATAGAAAGGTAGTCGGCATGAGGTGAAAACTCCACTGGTAAAATCCACATGGTAGACAAGTGGTTTTCAACCTTTTTCATGCCAAGGACCCCTAAATTGATAAATATTTGGCTGTGGAGCCCCATCTGAAAATGTTTTGTGTCAGGGACCCCCAGAAGAGAAGATTTATGTAAAACAAATGCTAAATTCTACAAAATTCTTCAAACACTTAAAAGATTTTTCAAAAATGTTCAAAAATAGCAGATCTACAAGCTCGCAGCGCAGAACGAAGTGACGTGCTGTGAGCTTGTATATCTGCTATTTTTTAATAGCCAACGTATACAATATGGATAAATGGGTGAAAATGTATTAACACCTTTTGCTGGGGACCCCCTGGAACCCCCTCAAGGACCACTGGTGGTCCCCGGACCACTGGTTGAGAACCACAGTGGTAGATCCACAAAGGAAAGTAATCCGCACAGGGGAACACAGAATATGGGTTGAGGTGGTGGGTAGGATATTGTGTAAACTTGTTCAGTCGTCAACCAGTTTTGAAGAGAAAATCCAGGTGAGTCAGGTACGTTGATGGATCAATATTTTATGTTTCTCTGTTGTGGCTGGAACCATGTTTTCACATGTGTATGGTCTGTTTACGTTTTGCTCCTCCTGTGGTTTTCACTGTGTCTCTGTCTGTCTGTCTGTCTGTGGTTCTGTCTGTGTCTTTGTGTTTCCAGGCCTGACAGAGACGACGAGAGGTTTAGCAGGAGGAGAGAGGAGATCAGACAACGATCCGACGAACGGTAAGGACCTCTTTACTTTCTGCAGTGTTGTTAGTTTTACTTCGCATAGCTTAACCCATTCAAACCGGGAACGCATCTTGTGTAACTATTTCATCCGAATACATTAGCTATTCAAAAATAGCAGATGTACAAGCTCATAGCGCCGCACCGAGTGCCGCACTATGAGCTTTGCTATTTTTGAAAAATCTTAAACATTTAGCAAATCTTTGAATATATATATATATATATATATATATATATATTAATTCAAGCGGACATCTTTAACTCAAATCTTCTGGGGGTCCCTGGAAAAGAATATTTTTTCAAAGATCTGCTATTTTTTCAAAAATAGCAGATCTACAAGCTCGTAGCGCGGCACTCGGTGCTATGAGCTTGTGTATCTGCTATTTTTGAATAGCCCAAATCATAAAAATGACACAGATGCGTCCCCGGACTGAATGGGTTAAACGTCGTTATCAGTACGCAACAATAGCAGCCAAGATGCTCTTGCGATCAACAGTAAAGATAAGATTAAGAATAAGTAAATGAATGAAGGGACCACAGTCAGTAAAAGGAGGGGGGGGGAGGGGGGGTTCTATTCTACAAGGAAACGGTTGGTAATAATGTTACACAAAAGGAGCCTTTGTTGTGTGTTGGGGAATGGGGGGACTCATGCAGTTGGCTGCGATGTGCTGCAATGCCTGCAGCGCTGCAGAGCTGAACAGTTTGTTTCCCAAAGGAGGAACTTCACTGGTCCTTCCCTCAACTCGTACACAACTCTCACTCACACACACACACACACACACACACACACACACACACACACACACACACACACACTGTATAGCCAAGGCTGAGCAGCTGCATGCTGGTAATGAGCTCGTAAATAGACAGGCCCACATCCTGTGCAAGTACCAAGTCACTGTCCAAGAAAGTCCTTCTTCCGCAGGCCAGAGTTCCACCAGCGCTCTGACTGTGAATCATACAGTGTGTGTGTGTGTGTATGACAGTGGTGGAAAGTAACTAAGTACATTTACTCCAAGCACAAGTACACTTTTGAGGTGCTTTTACTGTACTTGAGTGTATTTCTTTTGGTACTTGATGCTCCACTACAGCAAATTATTGTGCTTTTTATGCTACCGCAATTATTTGAAAACTTTAGTTTACTTTGCAGATTTAGATTATTATTACAAAACATACAGTAACCTCTTAATTCCTATTTTATACTTGGCTTTTCTAAAACAGCCGATCTACAAGCTCACAATGCATTGTGAGCTTGTAGATCGGCTATTTTAGAAAGAAAAAAAACTTGAGCACCTTTTACCTTGGTACTGTAAGTATATTTTGTTTCCAATACTTCTGTACTTTTACTCAAGTAAAAAGTGCATTTTTAATAGAGGACGAATATTTTTATATTGGTATTGCTACTTTTTCCTAACCACTTAAATCCCTGTAGTCTTAGGGGATCTACAAGCTCACAATGTGTTGTGAGCTTGTAGATCTCTATTTTTGGCTAATGTTACCCCCAGAATATAGGCCCTAGGGTTTAAGTGGAGTATTTCTTCCATCACTGGGCTTCCCTAGCCACTAGCCAGGGTCCCTGTGCTCTGTGAATCCTACAGTGTGTATTGGAGCTCCACTGCAGGGGGCCGTGCAACATAAATAACATATATGTTTTCAACCTCGTCTTTGTGTACTCAGTGCCCTGCACTCTCCCAGGCCTCCCTCCATCCTCCAAGGACAGTCCCCTAGTAAATGTGTTGTTAAACGTGGGCACTCATGCAGGAAGATAGTCAGTAACTGTGTCTTATCACTGCTGGCGGTGCCGAGTGTATTGGAGCTCTGGCTTCCACGGGGGGGGGGTGTGTGTGTGTGTGTGTGTGTGTGTGTGTGTGTGTGTGTGTGTGTGTGAGTAAGAGAGGGAGAGTAGAAGAGGAGAAGTGCTGAATCCTAGTCTTCCCTTCATGCAGTGGTGGAAAAAGTACTCACATTTTGTACTTAAGTAAAAGTATCAATACTGCAATGTAGAAGTGCGCTGTTAGTTAAAGTCCGGAATTAACTCATTCACTGACAAGAACGTTACATTATTTTTTTATTCTGGCAGTGAATGAGTTAAAAATTTACTTGAGTAAAAGTACAGAAGTATTGGTATCAAAATGGACTTAAAGTACCAAAAGTAGAAAGTACTCATTATGCAGAATGTCCCATTTCACAAGTTTTTTTCTGAGATGTAGCTTGGAGTACAAATGAAAGTACTGAAAATTGGAAATACTCCAGTAAAGTAAAAAATACCTCAAAATTGTACTTAGTGTTACTTTACACCACTGCCTTCATGTGCCAGGGAGCATAGGCCCCAGACCCGCACATGATCTAACTTCAACTTTAGTCCCCGGTTAGCGTTAGCGGTGCGTTGACCTACATTAGACGCAGTTCGCCTTTCCAAACGGGACGTCCAGAGCACTGCTGGAGCAGGATCCAGGGTCCCATAATGTGGGGGGGGGGATACATCCTCTCTAGAGTCCAGTGCCTAGCCCTCTCCAGAGAGTAGACCCAGTGCAGTAGAGCTCTAAATGCTGCGTCCACACTGAAAGCTACAGGCTATATGATTTTCAATGGAAGCCGGCAACATGAAGATTACAAAGAGACGCCTGATGTTTGTAGCTAGCTACAAAAACTACAAAGCTACAATCCAAGTTGAGCTGGCTTCAACTGCAGCTGCAATGCTACACAACCACCCAAGTGTTGTTTAACCGTTTCCGCTCACCTCTCCACACAATTCCTGATTGTAATGGGAGGGAAAACTAATGATTTCTGTTCTTTTTAACACATTGCATGCCAATCGCGTAGTTCTACGCGAACCTAAATAAAGCTGCAGCGTGCCAATCGTATAGCCTACGTGAAGTGGTATTTAATTTTGATTTTTTTCTCGAAGTGACACATTTCATTGTAGCACTCTCTCGCAGTGGCACATTTCATTGTAGCACACCCGGATACGGAAATGACGTCAATCGAAGATTTTCGTTCCCATCTGCCGTCGTCATTATCTCGGTGTTGTTTTTCTCCGCGCTGAACGCTGTTTAAAACGGGTTTTAGAAACTGCTACTACTGCAAAATGGAATGTCGCTCTCTGGGCCACTCACACAACTACCCTGTGTGTCTACAAACAGTTGAACACGCGATCATAAGGTATTTAGTGAGGTCTGTGGCAAGGTGAAAAAAACTAAAAATAAATCGTTGGCAGTGGGGTGAGTACATTATGATATTAAACTCTGGCATGGAATGTGTTAACCTCTGGCTTTATATATTCCTTTTATATTTTTCTCGCTCGTCGGACGCATGCTTGACGTCAACGAGTGTGTAGCTCAACACTTCAACAGTGACTGGGTGACAGATACTCTGCCTCGCTTTGTGTCTTTGTAGCTGCCAGTGTTTTTGTTCGTGTTTTTTTTTCCCCAGATTTGTTTTTGGGCTTTTATGCCATTATTTATAGGACAGTAGACTGACAGGAAATGGGGAGAGAGATGGGGAGTGACACGCAGCAAAGGCTGTCGCGATCGGGACTCGAACCCGCGACGCGCTGTCAGGCCGCTATGCCCAGGCCGTAGCTGTCAGTGTTAATGCAACATAACACTGCGTTCACACCATAGATATAGAAACCTAGATACCTCATTGGCCTCTGCAGTTCGTTGGAGCGACCTGTTTGGTATGGTGGCCGTCATATTTCCGGGGGAAACGGGCACTGGCCAATCACAGCGTGTTGACTACTGGCCAACCACAGCGCGTCTTTTCCAGGACTTGTCAGAATCTAGTTGTCCCGCCCCCACCTGCCTCTGATTGGCCTACTGAACGCCCCCTTCTGTGACGCACACGGAAATTTCCTGCTGCCCCCCCAGAAGCGGAAGCGCGTCCGCCATACAGACGCTTCAGAGCCAGAGGAGGCGTCTACCTTTATATGTCTATGGTTCACACTGGCAGATACACAGCTACACAGCATATTTGTAGCTTTGCAGCTGAAGTTGAAGCCAGCTCGACTTTTTTGTATATTTTGTAGCAGCTACAAACGTCGGACGTATCTTTGTATCTTCATGTCTGCTGGCTTCCATTGAAAAAATAACGGTAGCCTGTATCTTTGAGGCTGCCAGTGTGAACGCAGCATAAGCCCTCCCGTCGTCATCTGAGCCCCAGCTGGAGCAGTCTGGAGGAAACATCAGCAGCTCCCCACACTAACCACTCCTCCACTGCCGCAGACCAGTCCCAGCCCTCTCTCTCTCTCTCTGCTCTGCTTCATAGCCAGTTTGCTGGCTGGCTCTCCTCACAAAGTGGTGTCCTGGTAGAAATGGCCCCAGAGCGCTGATGGGCTCATTCTCTGCTTGAAGAAAAAAGCGAGTGCTCTGCTCTCTCTGTGCTTGGGGAAGTTTGGACTCTAATGACTTCCTTCCTTGAAGTCTTCACTTTTACTGTGATCCCTCCCGGCCCTGGCTGGCTCTTCCTGTAGCTACAGTATAGTCTAGCTACTGAACCATCTGTCTCTGTCTCTCTATCTCATCCAGTGGTGGAAGAAGTACACAGATAGTTTTTTTTTACTTGGAACAAATGACCAATAACACAATATAGTTCAATATTTACCTCTCAATATTTGTTCAATATTTGCCTCTCAGATGTAGTGGGGTAGTTTCAAAAACAATAACAATAAATTACTCAAGTAAAGTAAAAGTGCCTCAACATTGTACTTAAAACGTATAAGCACGTTACTTGAGTAAATGTACTTGATTACTTCCCAGCACTGGTCTCATCTCTTATTAGATATATTCTTATTAGACTAATATCTACACACACACACACACACACACACACACACACACACACCGCACACACACACCGCACACACACAGCGCACAGGGGAGGACAGATGGCAGGCAGAGCAGCACTCCCTCCCGCTTCCTTCCACCATGTCCTCAGCTACCCTGATTGCTCACAGATCACACTACCTGGTAATAAAAACACCACAGTGATTTTACACAGCCCCCTCTTTTTGTGCTGAGAGACTTAAAGTAAATTTACGTCCCCGGGAGAAGAGGAGGCGACGACGACTCACAAAACGGCCTCTCACGGTGCCTTTGTGCTCCATAGAAAAGACGGCACGACGGCCTGACGGCACGACGGCGGGGCCACTCATATTTCACTGCTGGGCTCAAAACATTGCCGCTGCCGCAGACAGATGCTCGCCTTCCGTGTTGTTGTTGTTTATGGGTTTCTGTCTATCAGGGCTGGCTGTGTGTGCCGGCCGGGGGGGACGGGTAAACGATCTGAATCCCTACCTTAAATAACATCACACGCTTTAACTAGGATTGATGGAGCATGTTGAAAACTCTTTGACATGGCAAAGTACCTTTGTCAGGCTCCAGCCGGAGATATATATATATTTTTAGGCGCCGCTACTCCCTTAACTCTTTGACTGCCAATAACGAGATTCTCGTCATATTTTGCTAAGGTGCAGCCTCCCAATGACGAGAATGGCAAGATTACAGTGATTTTCCACTAGATGGCACTGTTCTAAGAGTCATCATTTTACTCCAGAGAAGCAAAGCAGCAGCAAATCACGTGATCGCCAAAAAAAAAAAAATCACTTCCTTGTTATTAGATTTGGGAAAAATTGACTTTTCTCTGTTTCTGTTGCTTTTTGGCTAAAACAACCTACATTCAACTGCCAATAACTATGGAACAGTTGATCCTGGCGGCGATCCCCCCGATTCTATGAAAATCGGATACATCTTTTAAAGCGATCGGGTGATCGATCATACAGGAGATAAATATTCTATTATTCTTCAAAGGTTAGTGAAAACACACGCCGCAGTGGCTTGGCAAATTATTTGATTTCTGGCAGTCAAAGAGTTAAGTCCACCTTTGAGGCGCTCTGGGATGGAATGGCCGGGGGCTGAACCCCTTCCTCAAGGCTAAAGCACAGCCATTTAGTAGGAAGGGTAGTGGCTCAGGCCGGGAAGAGGAAATGTCACCGGTGGTGCTGATGAGAGGGAGAGGCGAGGGTGCAAAAGGCCGGGGCTCGCTGTGAAACCCATTCAGCTCGTTTAAGCACTTCCACCCAGACAGGTAGCTCAACATTACACTTTAATTCTTCCACTGACATTTTTAATCATGTTCCCACTGAATTGCTTTTTTTTTGTGGGTCAGCCTCACTCCCTTCAGATTTTATTTTATGTTTTTATCGACATAGGACTGCAGGATAGCAGTGGGGTAGGATGGAGGCACAGGATAGAAGGCTCTGGGAGGGGGGGGGGTTCATTCCTGAGCCAGCAGGGACACTTGTGGTTCCTGAGAGGCCCCTTAACCACTAT
>NC_137605.1:48648490-48698653 GCF_963280865.1 Gymnoscopelus braueri
CAGAGGTTGCTGGTGGCATGCTAGGAGGACAAGGATGGAGGGAATAACACTGGCAGAAGGAGGGCTAGATGGATGGATGGATGAGTGATGGAGAACAGAGCAGGCCTTCAATGACCGCGACAGCGTTCTATATTTAAACAGGCACATGTTTTACTGTTTTACTGTTCACGAACTGAACAATAATAATCAGTTTAACTGTAACAGAACAGAGCTCTCTTTCTGTCTCAAGACCCGGACGCCGGACAGACGCGCACGTTCACTTGCAGCCATGCGTGCAAGAAGCGTGCGCACACACACACACACACACACACACACACACACACACACACACACACACACACACACACACACACACACACACACACACACACACACACACACTTATTAACCCATTCAATCTGGGAACGCATACTGTGTCATTTTAGATTTTTTAAGCTATAACCATTATTTTATACTTTAGGCTATTGAAAAATAGCAGATATACAAGTTCATTTGTAGATCTGCTATTTTTTCAAAATAGTTTTTTGCAAATCTTTGAAAATATATATATTTTCTAAAGCGAACGTTTTTAACTCAAATCTTTGCTTCTGGGGGGTCCCTGGAACGAAATATTTTGAGATAGGGGGTCCGCGGCCAAATACAATATCATTTTGGGGGTCCTTGAGCACCACTGATATTATAGCAACATACGTTTTTTAGGAAACTGTTAGGATTTAGAAGACATTTGTAGATGCGTTCCCGGGTTGAATGGGTAAATAAACAAACATACTATAGCCTCCGACATGTGTGTGTTTGTGTATGTGCACACACACACACACACACACACACACGCGCGTCCTGTATTAAGATAAGCCCAGGTGTCTTTTTGTTTTACAACTTAATTTGTGTTTCTGGTCATGTCTTTAACTCCTTTCTCTCGGCGGGCCCTCAGGGACCCCATGCTGCTGCACAGGAAACAGCCTTTCCCCCCCGTCTCAAATTCCACGCATTCTTCCTTGGCGGCGAAGAAGAAGAAGAAGGCCCATTTATAGCCAAATAATGTCCCGGGCTATTTCCCATGGCACTGGGGCTCGCTTTCTAAACGGAACGCTCCGCTTCACGTTATTTCACCACAAAAACAAGAAAGTTCTTCGTTCAACCGTATACGACGTGAGCCTGTTATCTGTTCATTAAAATAATCACAGGCAAACCTTTTGAAGAGCCCCCCCACCCCGTCCAGCCCCTCCCATCCCCCCAAAAAAGCCAAAGATACATGATGTCCAGATTATTTTGCACTCTCTGCCTCCCCACCGCCAAACGACAATAATGACTTCTGCGTTTCTGCTTCTCTCCCCCCGCACCGCTCGACCACAAGGCAGCTGAGGCTGCAAAACAAACTGGAGGCTGGCGAGAGAGAGACAGACAGACAGAGAGAGATAGACACAGAGAGAGAGAGAGAGACAGAGGGAGGGAGCACGCTCGCTTTTGGCTCTTTTTTCGACTACAAGAACTAAGCCGGCCGTGTCATGCCGTGTTAACATATTTCTGGATTTGTTTCCACCTTGGTTTCAGATAAGGTTGCCTGTCGGGCAGAAACCTCTTTTATCTCCATGTTTTTTTGTGTTTTTCTTAAATTAATGCCCTACGTGATCATACCACAGTGTCTACTACAAAAGCATAAAAAAAGCAGGTCTGCAAGCTCGCGACGCATTTTGAGCTTGTAGATCTGCAATATTTTTGCACTTTTTGAATTTGAATCCTGAAAAGTAACAGTTGTGGTTTCCACCCGACAGAGACGATAAGGTTTTAAAGATCCCACTTTGGGCCCCATGCTCAGGAGGAGGTGCTACTAACCCTGAGTTCTTCTGGGAACGTATACTGTTTTCAGGAACATAGTGAAAATTTGCAGATCTACAAGCTCTACAGCACGTCGAGCACATCAAGCCCTCAGAACCGCGGTGGGTTAGTGAAGCTGCCGTTGGCTGGTGGTCAAATCTGGGATTGCAAGACTTCCGCATTTAAAACACACATTTGGTGCTCAAACGTGCTTCATTGTGAGCAACTTCATTGAAATGAATAGGTGGGGGCGGGGCCGTCCGTTTACTAGATATATTATAACTCTATGGTTGTAGTGCAACACGTTGTGAGCTTGTAGATCTGCTATGGAAGGTTCTGGCCAGCTGGGTTACCCTATGTAGTTGGAAAGAGAGCACTAAGTGGAAGCCTTGAAGGTCAGACGGAGAGCGAAGGAAGCACTGATCTGTGGTAAACACACAGAGAGAGAGAGCTGACATTACATGACACGATATGACATGACATGACATGATGACATGATGACATGCCACGACACACAAAACGGCAGATGATGCAATGACGACGGGAGCCGGGGAACGGAGACGGACGGGTGTGTGACAGACTTTTATCATTGTAAAGGCACTATTTGTGCTGTGTTGAAAGGGATGAGAGACCGGGAGAGTAGAGGGCACCCAACATGCACACTGTGATGGGTGGATGTCACTTATATGACCCAACATGCACACCGTGATGGGTGGATGTCACTTATATGACCCAACATGCACACCGTGATGGGTGGATGTCACTTATATGACCCAACATGCACACCGTGATGGGTGGATCACTTATATGGGTCAGGTGGATGTCATACTGTAAATGGGTCATATACAGTATGTGCGTGTATCGTTGCTGTCGGGCATTGTATTGTACATTTCATTAAATGTTTCAATGAACTGAGTACAAAGGACCCCAATGGAAACAAGCCATAGGCTTTCTTGGGCTTTAAATCCTCTTAGCAGACCTTGTCTTGAACTGTACTTTCCTGTGCTTTTTTTTGCAAACTGCTAATAAAGTATTCATTCAATCAATTTAACTCGGAGAGTGCACTTATACGGGTCCATTTGGTTCCAATTTCTTCACTCTCTTGAGTTACAAATGGATAAATTACCACTGATTTTACTGTGCAGAGCTGGCAGCCCACCATGACAAGCTACTTTAGCCATGTGGCTATGAGCCCAGCAAACGCTAGCGATGGGCAATGTGTCAAGTTGTCTGACATGATGAACGTATTTTCATTAACATTATCGGGATATTGACCTTGTTTTGATCTAGGCCAGTGGTTCTCAAAGTGGGGTCCGGGGACCCCCCAGGGGTTAATGCGGAGGTTCCAGGGGGTCCCCAGCAAAACTAGTTAACATAGAATCACAATCATGTTAAGCACTTTATCCATTTATATGTTGGTTATTCAAAAACATATCTCTCTCGAGTACAGTAATGAAAAATACCTCAGATTTGTACCTAACCCATTAAGACCGAGAACATATCTGTGTCATTTTAGATTTGAGCTATAACCATTATTTCATACTTTGGCTGTTCAAAAATAGCAGATATACAAGCTGTGCCGCTCTATGAGCTTGTAGATGAGCTGGTAGATCTGCAATAAAAAAAAAAAAACATGAACATTTGTGCAAATCTTTTTTTAAAGCGAACATTTTCAACTCAAATCTTTGCTTCTGGGGATTCTACAATACGTCTTCTAAATCCTAACAGTTTCTTTTCTTTTTGGGAAATAGAATATAATATCAGTCGTTCTCAAACTTTGCACACATTTTCACGATATTTTTTCTCCACAAATAGCAGATATACAAGCTCATAGCTATGAGCTTGTATATCTGCTATTTTTTTAATAGCCAAAGAAATCTAAAGTGACACAGATGCGTTCCCGGATTGAATGCGTTAAGTTCGGTACTTGGTTACTTCCCCACAGGTTGTGTTGTGAAAACATTGCCCTGGCAGGTTTAGAGACAACGTGACACTTCAGATATGTCTTGGCCCACCACAGCATTGATGCATCATGATACCAAACTCACAAGTCCCGTCGCCTGGCCCGGGCTGAGAACAGACACACGCTTGTTCCACAAAGGAACCAAATGCACCTGGGAACGTTTCATCTTTCTACTGTCTATATATATATCGCTACATTCCTGAGATAACCATCCATTTTGTCCTTGTTTTGACCTTGACCTCAATTTGACCTTGACCTACGTTGTGCATGTCGTAAAAGGCGAAAGATTCTCAAAAATAGCACATCACATCAATGCTCATCATATGCCAGTGTGGTGTATGTGAGGTTAGTGTTCGGCATAGTTATTTGATTTGAACTGGAAACGCATGACATTTCTGGTTCAAATCCATAGAGCCTGTAAGCAAGGTAAATAATCTGGTACGTAGCATGCAGAGAGAGCAGTGTAGCGCCTCAAACTAGGATACCAGGTCACCAGGAGAACATAAGCTGTTAACCCATTCAATCCGGTAACGCATAGTTGTGTCATTTTAGATTTTTTAACTATAACCATTATTTTATACTTTAGGCTTTTCAAAAATAGCAGATCTACGAGCTTGTAGATCTGCTATTTTTAAATAAAATCTTTGCTTCTGGGGATTCTACAAATGTCTTCTAAATCCTAAAGGTCCTTACACACCGGGGCGAATTCTTCATGCGAATAAATAAGTTTTTTTAAAAAACCTTATAAAGTCAATGCAAGCGTCCACATCAGTTTCGCGAAGCGAAAAAGCGTCTTTTAATTATTCGGAACGAGTCCGAATTTTCGTATATTCGCATATTCGCCGGTGTGTAAGGACCTTTACAGTTTAAGAAATAAAATAAAAACGTATGTTGCTATAATAAAAAGAAAAGAAAAAAAATGTTGCTATTTTTCAAAAATAGCAGATCTACAAGCTCATAGTGCGGCACTCGGTGCCGCACAATGAGCTTGTATATCTAAAATGACACAGATGCGTTCGCGGATTGAGTGGGTTAATCATGGGTGCGGCACGACCTACTGATCATTCCAACCATGAAGCAATAAGCTCACAACGGGTTGCATCGTGACACTTTGTGTTGTGAGCCTGCTTCATGTTTAGAGCTTGCAGTTGTGAGCTTGCAGATCGCCTATATACTCTCAGACACCCTCCTTCAGTATACCGTCTCTCCCTGACTATAATCGCTGCAGTCACCCGTTCTATGTCTCTCTCTCTCGCTCTCTCTACCTCCATCTTTCCCTGCTTGCTCTCCCCTCCAGGGAGACAGGCTCTGTCTGTCTGTCTGTCTGTCTGTCTGTCTGTCTCCCTCTCTGCTCTGCATGGCAGGCCTGGATGGACATACATCCATCCATCCCTCCCTCCCTCCCTTCCCTCTCTCTCTCTCTCTCTCTCTCTCTCTCTGTCTCTCTGTCTCTCTGTCTATGTCTCTCTCTCTCTCTCTCTCAGCAGTTCTCTGGTAGCAGCTATAGGAGCAGCACAGTGTGTCCTGCCTGGCTGAATGTTAAACATGGCTGTGGACTGATTGTGTGCTTAGTGACGGGTCACACTGCTGCAGCCTGCCGCTCCATGGGGAGTCCCTAGGAGGGTCCCCAAGGAGACATCGCAATTAATTAGACCCTTAACAATGGCTGTGTGTGTGTGTAACTGGGATTACTATACACGTGGGGACCAAAAAGGCCCATAAGTAGTTCTGGGCAATATGACTCCAAATCAATATCTAGATTATTTCAAACTTTTGCCTCTATTACGATGAATGAATAATAGTTTTTTTTTAATGTATAGGGAAAATAGCAGATCTACAAGCTCGTAACGCAAGTAGGCCTGTCAACAATTATTACATAATCGTCTAATCGCAATTATTTTACATAATCGCAATTATCTTTGCATAATCGTCATAATCAATTCCATGTAAAAAAATGTCATGTTTTCAAAAATAGTGGAAATAGCAGATCTATAAGCTCGCAACGTTTTGAGCTTATAGATCGGCTATTTCCACTATTAATGTTTATTTTTAAGTATAAAGTAATTAAATATGTGTTATTTGTCATATCTGCCCTGTGCAACTTTTGTTTACGAAAGCTAAAAGCCAAACAGAAATGTAATTTGTATTCATCATAATGTTCCATTATTTTCAACGACAGAAACACAATTAAATCGTTAATCGCAATTATTTGAGTGATAATTAATCGTCAACTTAAATTTGTAATCGTGACAGCCCTAAACGCAAGCTTATAGATCATCAATTTTTTTTTTACATGCCACCATTGTACAAAGATGTGTAATTGCCCAGCCCTACCCACAAGGATAGTAAGAACCTGACAGAATTGACCTCGGTGTGGACATTCCTCTGGCCCCCATCCATTCTTTAGGCCTCCCACAAGGTCACGGACAAGGGTCAGAGAGAGAAGGATGAGCCTCAGGGCACGGTGTCAGGCAACTGGAAGTGGTAGCGGCGAGCAAACTGACACTGTGGGAGTCAGTCCAAGGACAGACGTTAGCAACACTGCAGAGCTCAAGACCCTGATGCTAGACAGGAGGGAGTGTGGAGGGCAGCGATCCAGGCGTTGGCATACAGTCCGCTCTCTCACATCGCATCACTATCCATGTGGAGACCAAACATCCCCACAAGGATTAGTAAGACCTGACAAAATTGACCTTGTGAGGACATTCTTCACTTCAGGTCCCCTTGAGGAAAAGGGTTGTTTTCACGGCTTGTAAGACTCAGGTTGGGGTCAGGCTTAGGATTAGGCATTTGGGGTTAAGGTTTAGAGTTGTTAGAAATGGCGCACACACACACACAAATAGAACAATTGCATTTTTAACAAATAAGTGCTTTTGACGCCCCCACAAGGATCGACAATAAAAACAAACATGCGTGTGTGCGACTGCGCGTGTGTCTGTGTGTGTGGTCGTGTGGTTGTGTGGTCGTGTTAATTTAAGAAGTCCCTGGAGAGGTTTCCTAAAAAACAAATTAGAATAGTTAGACATGTTGGACGATATACACGTGTGTTTGTTTCTTAAAGACTGCACGTATATGCTCTTGTGGGCTTGTGTGTGTGTGTGTGTGTGTGTGTGTGTTCATGTCATGTTATCATTATGGCGCAATTTGCACTTACAGAAAAATGTGGCAGTGAATACGGGGCTCAAAATTTAAGCAATTGCCAATTTAATTACAGCGTGGTTTGCTGCTGAATGTCTGGTTTTGTCAGAGCCACACACAGTAAAAGTCCTCAGTCGTAATGTTAACGTTTTGGTTACATTTTGTACATTCTCAGAGTCAAATTAACACTCAAGATTTCACAGTGCAAGGTGATTAGCCGTCCAAAGCGCTGCCTGTAATGATTTTCCCGTCCAGGCTCTTTTCAATCTGTGTCATCTCTCTTTTTTTTGTATTTTTTTTCTCTCTCTTGCCCCCCACCTCTCTTTCTCTCCCTCTCTTTTGTCTTTGTCACTGTGGAACTTCATTATCTATCCTCAATAGAGTTGGCACTGTCTGGCGCTGAATAATTTCACGTGTTTGGTGTCAGAATCAAAAAATGAGTGCAATAAATGTCTCCCTTTTATCAGCGGAAAGAGTCCCCAGATATTTGTGTGGGGGGAGGGGGGAGCTATTAAAAAGCTTCAAATCCGCCCTGTTTGTTCCAGGGAAAAGCAAATGGCTTTGGGCTGTGTGGATTTTTGTGAAAGTCTCTTTAACGTTGGAGGAATCGCTCTTGGTCTCTCCGTTTGCGTCACCTTTGGTCGTCCCAAGTCGACGTGAGCTTGGCAGCTTTGAGGTTCATTTGTGGTTTACTAGTTTATGATGTGTTATTATGAGTTTTTTGAGGCGTAAAACATCAAATGGAATTTGTTGAGGTGCTCATAGTACTTCAATCCGCTCGCACGCCGTGAAGGTGTTTTCGATGTGTGAGGTTTTAACCCATTAAAACCGGGAACGCATCTGTGTAACCACTTTAACCATTATCTTATACTTTGGCTATTCAAAAATAGCAGATATACAAGCTCATAGCTTCTTATCTATAACTTCTTTAACTAAAATTTTTGCTTCTGGGGGTCCCTGGAGCTAAATATTTTGAGATGGGGGTCCACGGCCAAATACATATAATGTTGACATGAAAAAGTTTGAGAACCACTGATATAGCAACATAAGTTTTTTTCAAAAAACTGTTAGGATTTAGAAGACATTTGTAGAATCCCCAGAAGCAAAGATTTTAGTTACACATGTTCGCTTTAAAAAATAAAATTCAAAGATTCTACAAGCTCATAGCGCGGCACTCGGTGCCGCGCTATGAGCTTGTAGATCTGCTATTTTTGAATAGCCAAAGTATAAGATAATGGTTAAAGTGGTTAAAATCGAAAAATGCTTTCCCAGTTTGAATGGGTTAAAGTCTGTGAATATCTGTTAATTAACTGGTGCAGGTAGCGATGTGACGGGTTCTCACAAAACTGCATAATCATGACTGAGAAAAAAAAAGGTGTTTCTTTCTGTGAAAAAGCATCGGGAGGTGAAGAAACTGTGGGCTCATGTGCCTTGGAAGTGCTTTGAAACGTGCCTGAATTTCAACTCTTCAAAAACCCTACACAAGCTCCAAAATGCCACATTTCAACCACAAACTGAATAGCAATCTGTAGAACTACTTTACAGTTATAGCTCTTTTTTTCTTTCCTTTTTACCATGGAAAACACTTTCTTATTGCCTATTTAGATACAGCAGATGCTAGTTCATGCAATTTGGATAGATTTATGTTGTTTACTTGTTCACAGATACTCTGTGTTATTCAGATAGTATGTCATTTAGACAGATGCTAGGCTTTAGATGTTTACCTGCCTTATTTTGCACTCTAATTACTCGACCACTTGCCCTGTTGTTAGTTGTGGTGGAAAGTAGATTTACTTAAGTACTGTACTTTAGTACAATTTTGAGGTTTTGTACTTTACTTGAGTATTTCCAATTTCCAATACTTTTGCTTCTACTCCACTACATCTCAGAGGCAAATATTGTACTTTTACTCCACTACAATTATTTGAAAACTTTAGTTACTAGTTACTTCGTAGATATACATTATTATATTATAAAACATACATTTACCACTTTAGCCCTATTTTATACCGTGGCTATTTGAAAATAGCCGATCATGCGACGCGTTGTGAGCTTGTAGATAATGCTATTTTCAAACATTTTAGTACTTTTATTTTGATGCCTATACGTTTACCTATACCTATACTTTTACTCAAGTGCATTTTGAATGCCGGATCTTTTACTTGTAACAGAGTATTTCTACATTGCATTATTGATACTTTTACTTAAGTAAAACATTTGAGTGCTTTTTCCACCACTGCTAATTACTCGACCACTTGCCCTGTTGTTAGTCGAGAGTTATTGTTGCAGTCTTGCACTTTGAAAGTCACCCTGGATGAGTAAAATTGTGCTGTAATTGTAAAATGTAAATTGTATAATGTATACGCATCGACATGACACGTCTCAGGACAAGGGCAGGAATGATGCATTGACCGCCAAGTCAGGATGATCCACTGTTTTCCATAACGCAATGATATGCCTCTATCTAAATTGATACACATTTGGCCGCGGAACCCCATCTGAAAACGTTATGTGCCAGGGACCCCCAGAAGAGAAGATTTGTGTTAAAATAATGCAAAATTCTAAAAGATTCTTCAAACACTTTCAAGATTTTTTGAAAATGTTCAAAAATAGCAGATCTACAAGCTCGCAGCGCGGCACGAAGTGACGCGCAGTGAGCTTGTAGATCTGCTATTCTTGAATAGCCAACGTATACAATATGGATAAAGGGGCGAAAATGTATTATTAACACCTTTTGCTGGGGACCCCCTGGAACCCCTCAAGGACCACTGGTTGAGAACCACTGCTCTATCACGTGGTCCCTTGAGGGGGTTCTATAGGGGCTCCCCATCTAAATGTATCGACAGTTATATAGCAACCAAATGGACCTTTTACATGGTTGTAACTCTGAGCGTGTACAAATGGGTTCCAGGGGCTCCCCAGCTACATGTATGGACAGTTATACCAACCGAATGGACCTTCACATGCTCGTAACTCTTGAGAGTGTACGAATGGAACCAAATGGACCCGTAAGGGTCCATTTGGTTCCATTTCGTACACTCTCAGAGTCAAGGGGGGGGTCCGTGGGGGTGTCCTTAAAATCGAAAGGTTTGAGAACCACTGCTACATATGTGTAAGCGCATGTTCTCTGTCTTCCTCTACTCCTGTCAAAACACCTCGACAGAAAAACCTCTGCTGGGGGTTCTCCTTCTGACCGACCACATGATTCCAGAATCACTGACTCATAAATGCAGGGGTTGAGAGAGCGAGAGAGAGAAAGACGTCAAAAGAGAGAGAGAGGAGAGAGAAAAGGCCAGAGAGGAGAGGTCTGGAATAGTGAGAGTTTTTCCTCCTCCTGAAGGGAGGGAGGGAGATGGGAAGGGGTCACACAGGTCAGGTCCAGTGAGGGACCCGGCTAGGAATGAGAGAGGGGGGGGGGGTGGTAGAGGTGGTGCTGTCACGTATCTGCTGCTGTTTGTAGGACGCACAGAGCACACGTAAGTACACAAGTGTGTGCAAGCGTGCGCGCGCAGCGTGCGTTATACGCAAGACCAGTGGTGTTGTAAAGTATTCATATAGGACAGGAGATTAATTACACAGCCTATCGTTGTTACATTAAAGGTGAAATACTTTTAATTCCCATCATGGATTCAAAGCCTGGTCTCTCCCCGTGTGTGACCCAATTTTTGCTTATCATGCAAGAGGCGATCTCCGTTTGGCCAGGGGGATATACTGCTGCACTATGAGCTTCAGCCAGTACTACCTCTCACTACCTGGCACCTCCATGTCTCAGTGGAGGAGTAGTATTGTATTAACATACTCTATCATACAGATTGGTTAAAATAACGTCGTGGATTACAGCTTTAAAATAGCGTATGGCTCTACAAAGTGGTATAAAGCATGGATTAAAGTTCTCAGTCGCCACGACTGATTTCAGTCATTTGGATTCCATATGAACCCAGCATGTCTTCTATGGAAGCATGTTGTGCAGCGAAAATAGCCGATCTACAAGCTCTCAATGCGCCTGCGACACATTGAGAGTTTGTAGATTGGTTATTTTCTATTATTTTAAGATTAGAGCATTTGAAGTGGTCAAACTAGCAATATGTTCAGAAGCATCTTCCATAAAATCTTAATAGTCTCGGATATTTCATATAAAAGCAAAGGTTAAAGCCTCAATCTGTGATTTTATTCTTCTTCACCTGGTTGGCAGTATGTAGAACAGCAGGAACAATACTACCGGTACTAAAACATCATAATTTTTCATATTGTGTTAATTGTTTAGGAATCTGTGTTATTGTGTGGGGGGCTCCTTTCATAATGTTTCACAAATCGCACATTAGGACTTGGTCATGTAAACATTTTCAGTTGTGAGATTTTGTTTTGCTTTAATCCATGTATAAAGTAACTAAGTACATTCACTCAAGTACTGTACTTTACAATTTTGAGGTACTTTTACTTTACTGGAGTATTTCCAATTGTCTATACTTTTACTTCTACTCCATTACATCTCAGAGGCAAATATTGTACTTTTACTCCACTACAATTATTTGAAAACTTTAGTTACTAGTTACTTTGCAGATATAAATTATGACATTATAAAACACACATTAACCACTTTAGCACTCTTTTATACATAGGCTATTTGAAAATAGCCGATCTACCAGATCACAATGCGTTGCGACGTGTTGTGAGCTTGTAGATCTGCTATCTTCAAACATCTTAGTACTTTTACTTTTGGTACTTTAAGTACATTTTGATACCAATACTTTTGTACTTTTACTCAAGTAAATATAAAATTCCGGACATTTACTTGTCAATACTGCAATGGAGTACTTCTCCATTGCAGCATTGATACTTGTACTTAAGTAAAACATTTGAGTACTTTTCCCACCACTGGCATACGTACCCAAGTGTATGCAAGCATGCGCGCGCAGCATGCATTATACACAATACACACGCTCCTGCATACAGACACACACGCACACAGGCACACACACGTACAACATATTAACACACACACACACACACACACACACACACACACACACACACACACACACACACACACACACACACACACACACACACACACACACACACACACACACACAGATGGTGGAATGGTCATTTGCGGTTTCACTGCAGGTCCAGTTCTCCTGACCGCAGCCTCAGCTGTTGTCCTCCTCTTCTTCCTCCTCCTCTTCCTCCTTTGGAAAAACCGAAAGCAACTTGTGCCGTGGCTGGAGTGGATGAGGGGGGTGGGGGGTGAGGGAGGTTTATGCGGAATGTTTCCTCAAATGACATTGTGTGCCACCACTCGGGGGCCAATGACAGCTTTAATAAGTTGCAGTCAACGTGTCTCTCTCGCTCTCTCTCAGACCATTAGCCTGTAATGAAGTTAGAATTACTGTCAGCGTTTTTGATGAGGCTGTCTGTTCTCATAACTGCTGTGTTGGTACTGTAGCTTAATGCTGTATGGAAATATGTTCTGATGATACTTCCCCCTGCATCACTGTTTCTGTGTCCAGTACACTGGAAAGTCACTACGTACAAGTACTGTACTTAAGGACATTCAGATGCCAATACTTCTGTACTTTTACTCAAGTACAATTCTGAACACAGAACTTTTACTTGTAACACAGCCTTCATACATTGTGGTATTACTATTTTCACCTCTCTCTCTCTCTCTTTCAGTCTGCCTCACATATTAGTGTGTGTTTCTCTCTACAGAATGTATGTACAAACACATGACAGTGCAAGAACGTGAATGAAAGTAACGCATGTCCTTGGTTTTCCCCACCTAGAAGAGGCATTAGGACACAGGTTTACAAAGTGGGCACCGTGCGTGCCAGGGGGGATGCCAGTTGCATTTTGAGCTTTTAGATTAGCTAATTTAGCTACTTTCCTTTTTTGTTACGGTGTGGCTCTGCAAGAGGCAAGACGTGTGTGTGTGTGTGTGTGTGTTTGTGTATATGTGTCACGACGAAGCATTGTGAGCTTGTGGATCGGCTATTTTGTATGCTGCTATCGTGCAGCAGCACACGACTAAGTATAAATCAAGTCTAAATGTAAAATATTTTAAAACATCAATTTTTCTTGCGAGGACCAGGATCAATTGCCCTCACAATGTCTATTTCTCAAATTGTGGAATACTTGTGGAGACATTTGGTTCTCTCACACACACACACACACACACACACACACACACACACACACACAGCCCATATGGATTTTCTTCTGTTTACCGTGCACACTCATCTTCTGTTGAAGTGAGCAGCAGGACCGTCCTCAGTTTGTGTTTTTTTTAAGTGCATGTGAGAGACGACGGTGAATATGAGTGTGATGTGTGAACTATAGCTTAGCTGATCCAGTACAGTGTTGTGTTGCCTGCAGTTCCAGACACAGCGATGCCTTGCTGTCCCCTCAGGGAAGCCGAGGACACAATGTGTGATGTTTCTGCTCCCTGCAGTGATCCAGGATGTCATTGAACCAGCGCCGCCGCCCGCCCTCGTTTTTAAGTCCTTGACAATGCAATCACATCAAAAGACCATATCTCACACCAACGCATGTCGTCCTTAAGCCCTCTCTCTCTCTCTCTCTCTCTCTCTCTCTCTCTCCATCATTGCTCATCACACTATCATTGTGTCCTGCTTGTGACAGAAACAGGGCAAAGGCTTCTTATCGTGGTTCCAGGGGAACCTGTTGACCTTGTGTCTTATCTGGAGGACAGAACAGAAGATCATCTGAGAGATGAGGGTCTGGCCAATAATCAGGGGGTGGGGGGTGACATTGGGGAGCCCCCTGTGCTGCCCACTAGGTGAATCGATAGCAGGTGGGCCGTAGGAGGCAAGCCGGGGGAGTGTCATCAGAGATAAAGGTATAGACTCATCTACAGCTTCTATCTCTGTTGATAGTGTCCTAATGTAGGGGTTCACAAACTTGTCCAAAGCCAAGGACCCCCATTATATAGCCCTAGCTTCTGCCCCCCCTAGTTTGACTTTCATTATAAAATTCAAGTTAAATATTTAATAAAAAAACAAAAATGTGTAAAACAAATGTGAAAGTAATGTGGTGAGGTACTTCTGTACCATACTGGCAGCATGCAAACACGTTTTGATGCTGATCGGTCAAGTGGTTGGCCAGATTAACGCACACACACACATACACATAGCCTGGTAAACACCCCCTCCCTCCGGAAATCTCATGCATTGCATTGCATTTGGTTTCAGGAAGGAGGGTCTGGGATTGCTCACAGAGTAAAGCTGCCCGAACCGCTGCGCATACGAACCAATCAGCGGCTGCTAGGGGCGGGATCATCCAATCACCTGCCTAGTAGCTTGAAAAAATGAAACTCCGTCTGTCATCGATTCTGCGCCCGAAGTCTCAGATGCAAGTACGCTGTGAAACAAAATGTGTGTCGCAAGCTTCTTCCATTTGACGGAGTGAGGTTAACATACACACACACCTTAACAAAACGGAAAATAGCAAAATTAGCCAATTTAAACTCAAAATGCGTTGCAGCATCCAAAATCGCCGATCCACAAGCTCACAATGTGTCACTTCGTCGTGACACGTTGTGGGGCTTGTAGATCACCTATTTTGGGGCGTGCGGCACCGCTGCACAATTGAACTCAAGCTTTAGGTTTACGTTAAAAAAAATGGCACATTTGGGATGAAAACATTTAATAAAAATCCATGTGTTTTTAAAGGAGTGCCTTCCCAACCGCAGAAGCAGAGACCAGCTGTCTCATCCAATTTGTGTAGAACCACAAATTCTTTGGGCAGCTTGGCTACCTTAATCATATATCAAACACAAAGAAAATAGCAGGCACCACAATACACAGACATTACGTTAGACAACAAGAACATTTTAATAAAGTAAAATAAAATAGTAACAAGTGCACCACCGGTTTGACAGTCTTTTTCCCTTTTTTACATACTATACTGTTCAATAAGGTTTATTGAAGCTCAGTCTAGAGGGGGTCCACTGCATCCAGGACTGGCTGCCATACCCTTGTGAATCCTTCCATGTTATCACAGAGGATATAAGTCCGTTTTTCACCATGAGGTACACCTCATGGATTCAAAGCTTGAGTATGGTCTTTCTTACTATATATAAGAGTATTCCGGTCAATTTAGCGTTGTGACTGTTCATTGCACTGGATACCTTAGCTGCCTTTTTTTCTCCTTCCCCTTTCTCTCTCCATTTCGCTGTGACACTCACTCCCGTGGAGGCTCCATCCCCCCCAGGGGGTTGCACTCCTCCTGACTAAAGGGTGTTGAATATTCCTTCTCCCCAATCATCTTGGCTTCTCTCTCTCTCCCTCTCTCTGCACTGCGCTTCCTTCTTCTTCTCCTTTACAGTATAACCTCCTCCTCCTTCTTCCCTTCTTCCATAAGCTGCTTAGACACACTATCACACGCCGAAATTATTAAATAAAGTTTTTAAGCCTCTGTAGAAAAGGGAGAGCGATAAGTATACGGAATCACGGAATGAGATTAGACCTCATATACTCGGTCCGAGAAATCATGTCGGGGAAATGGAGACATCTGCCCAATACCCTACCCTACCCACCTCCCCCCCACCCCACACCCTCCCATTTCAGCTCGATTTGGAAGGATATTACATTAATCCATTAAGACCGGGAACGCATCTGTGTGTCATTTTTAGATTTCTTTGGCTATTCAAAAATAGCAGATATACAAGCTCATAGCGCTATGAGCTTGTAGATCTGCTATTTTTTTTTAAATCGTTATAATTCGTGGCAAATTCTTGGATTATATATTTTTTAAAGAGAACATTTGTAAAATATTTAGTTCCAGGAACCCCCAGAAGCAAAGATTTGAGTTACAAATGTCCGCAAAAAAAAGAAAAAAAATCAAATATTTGCACAACTTTTCATGATTTTTCAAAAATAGCAAATCTACAAGCTCGGTGCAGCGCTATGAGCTTGTATGTCTGCTATTTTTGAATAGCCCAACGAAATCTAAAAATGACGCACAGGTCTTAAAGAGTTAAGGGGGGAAAAAAAGAACGTGGAACATTTTGTGAGGGCATAGAGTAGATATGTATGCCAGACCTTGGACCACTTTGTGAGAGAGGGTCCAGTTTGTCTACTGGCAGTGGTGGATTCTCCTTTTTTTTGTTATTTTTTTTTTGCTTAAAGGACAACTTCACCCATTTTAGACCTATCTTCATATAATTGGTCCTCGCTAATGCTCTTGATAGAATGATACCATTTATGTCTATTGTCACTGTCTCAGAGGAGGGCTGTGGACACTTCATCATTAGGAAGGGGTTTCATCTATTTTTTTATTTTACTATTATTAACGTGAACAAGAACAACAATTAAGAACAATGGCTTCTATTATAGCATTCTAACTTACCAGGAATAGAAAGCCTGCAGTTTCTATTAGCTTGGATTCCCAATCAACGATGTCACTGGTAGGCAGGTTTCTGAACTGTCCACGGCCCTCCTCTGAGACAGACGGGATGGACAAAAATGGTACCATATTATCATGAGCATTAGTGAGGACCAATTATATGAAGATGGGTTGAAAATGGGTGAAGTGGTCCTTTTTAAGTAAAAGTAGAAATGCCGTTAAAAGTAAAAGGCCTGTATTCTTCACTCTGTCAGGAGATCTCAAACTGAGTGCTCTTGTGCTCACACAGTGAAGGTCAGGGTTATATCATACCAGTCTTATATCATACTTTTTGTGAAGTAGCTCAGGTCTTTCTGGATCCCTAGAGCAGATTATCATCAACGTCAATGTGGAAACCTTGTATGTCTAAAACTGTTATTTTATAGGAAACGGGGAGGAGGGGAGAACCTGTGTTCCTGTGGATCCAATGTAGTTATTATTTAGTCACATCAAGCACTTGTTAATACGTGTCAGAAATGGCGAAAATAGCCGATCTACAAGCTCACAACGCGTCATGAAGTGACGTGTTGTGAGCTTGTAGATCTACGCAAATAGCCGATCTACAAGCTCACAACGCGTCACTTCGTGACGCGTTGTGAGCTTGTAGATCAGCTATTTTTGCAGATTTCGCCTAACTCCTGCACGACGACAAAAAACAACACATTCAGATTACGGAGATACAAGGTTTCTGCCCGTCAACAGCCGCCGATACGTGGATATTGCTTTGAGACGTTCATATGAGACAGAGCTCACTCGTCGCCACAGAGGTCTATAATATACTGTACAGGAAATCTTAGATTGCTTTTCAGTGAAACTTCTGAGCAGCCCTTCAATGAATCCCCTCCTCCTCCAGTCCACTTGTGTCAGACAAGGACATAAAGCAGATACAGCCATTTGTAAAAGACCAGCCCTGCAGGCCCAGTGGCCCACCACAGTTCATAAACATGCACGTGCGTGCACACACACACACACACACACACACACACACACACACACACACACAGACACAGACACAGACACAGACACGCACATGCCCCGCATTGCTTTTTCAACCGTTTTTCCGTTGACTGCATTCATACCTTATTATTAACCTCCAACCCTGATCTTAAAACCACTACCAGTCCATTTACCTAAAACCTAAAACCTTAAACCCTAATTCTAAACCTTATAACCCCTAAAACAGCTTCTTGGAAAGTGAAGACCACGCAGCCAGAATGTTCTCGATAATATCTGTACTTTTCATCATCTTAGTATCGTTCGTTGTGAGGACGTTTCTCACAAATGTATCCAAGTACACAAATGTATCCAAGTACACAAATGTATCAAGTACACAAATGTATCCAAGTATAAATGTATCCAAGTACACAAATGTATCCAAGTAAGTACAAATGTATCCAAGTACAAATGTATCCAAGTACACAAACGTACACAAAACATGAATATTGGTTAACTAATGCAGCTGTTTTGTCTGTTTGTCTCTCTCTCTGTCTCTGTCTCTCTCGCTCTCGCTCTCTCTCTCTCCATCTCTGTCTCTCTGTCTCTGTGTCTGTCTCTGTGTCTGTCTCTGTCTGTCTCTGTGTCTGTCTCTCTGTCTCTCTGTCTCTCTGTCTCTCTGTCTCTGTCTCTCTGTGTCTGTGTCTGTCTCTCTGTCTCTCTGTCTCTCTGTCTCTCTCTCTTTCTCTCTCTCTCTATGGGTCTGTGTGCCAGTGTTTCTCGGTGGGTGGTCTCGGGCTCTCTACTACGTGCTGGTGCCCCTCTCTTTCTCTCTCTCTATGTCTCTCTGTCTCTGTCTCTCTCTCTCTCTCTCTCTATGTCTCTCTGTCTCTGTCTCTGTCTCTGTCTCTGTCTCTCTCTCTCTGTCTCTGTCTCTGTCTCTGTCTCTGTCTCTCTCTCTCTCTCTCTCTCTCTCTCTCTCTCTTAGAGGATTAGAGTTCATTATGCCACTTAACAGTTGATAGCATGTGTCTGTTAGCACTTCCTAATAGCGTCTGTCACCATAGCCACCATGAGCAACAAGCACCGCACAACAAAACTCTGAAATGATAATATCTGTATTATCTATTCTCATACTTCCTGTATTTCCCAGCACACAATATTGTCTCTGTCAGGGTGGAAAACCTCTTATGTCCAAGAAGTGTTACTTTTCAGGATTCAAAATAAAGAAACGGCAAAAGTAGCAGATATACAAGCTTGTAGCTCGTTTTGAGCTTGTAGATCTGCTACTTTTGATGCTTTTGTGCGACACTGTAGTATGATCAAGTAGGGCCGTTAATTCATGAGAAAACACAAAAACGTTAAGAGGTTTCTGCCCGACAACAACGATGTGATGATAGACCTAGATATCGTCGTCGCTGTTGGTCAGAAACCTTGTATGTCTAAAACCGTTACTTTTCAGGAAACTTGAAGGGGAAAAAAATATCCTTATTATTTAGTCACACGCTCTTGATAATACTTTTAATTGTTTCAATATGTATAAAACCCTCAGAGGTACTAAGCCACTTTCACAGTCAACATTTTAAAATAGCAAATGGCAATAGAAAATAGCTGCTTTTATGCGACTCTCTTGTACGACAAAGTAGGGCATTAATTTACGGAGAGAAAGCATGGAAAGTATGAAGATACAAGGTTTCTCGGCCCCAAAAGCAACGACAACATGTGACTATAAATGCTTTCAGGGCTGGCCTTGATGGTTTAGAGAAGTGACTTTGTTAAATGGAAGGTTGTCGATTTCAGTCTGTGGACCGACGGGAGAAAAAAATATATAACCAGGGGAACAAAAAGCACCGCTCAATGACCGTTAATAACATTATACCAAAGTGCCCTTGAACAAGGCATTCAACTCCAGAGGGACTGCTCAGCAGCAAACTGTAAAAGAAAGAAACCAAAGCAGGCAGCTTTACACATTTTAAACTGTGTTTAAAAACCTCTATCCCTCATATGTACATGCCGTAAACAGCAGTGGTGGAAAGAGTACTCAAATTCGTTACTTACTGTAAGTCAAAGTATCAATACTGCAAATACATCAAAATGTACTTAAAGAAGTAAAAGTACTAAAATGTTTGAAAATAGCAGATGTACAAGCTCACAAGCTTGTAGATCTGCTATTTTCAAATAGCCTATGTATAAAATAGGGCTAAAGTGGTTAATGTGTTTCATGATATCATAGTTTATATCTGAAAAGTAACTAGTAAATAAAGTTTTCAAATAATTGCAGTGGAGGAAAAGTATAATATTTGCCTCTGAGATGCAGTGGAGTAGAAGTAAACGTATTGGAAATTGGAAATACTCAAGTAAAGTACAAATACCTCAACATTTTACTTAAGTACAGTACTTAAGTAAATGAATGAACTTAGTTACTTTCCACCACTGGTAAACTCTAGGGGTGCAACAGTTAATCATACTAATTGATTTCATTTAATCAATTAATCAATTAATAATTAATCCCTATTTTGGGCATTATAATCAAAAATCTTCCATTTTCACTATTTTTGCATGACACAGTTGTGTGTCAAAGTATGAAATAGGGCTTAAGTGGTTAATCAACTGGTTGATATATAAAAAATGCAAAAGAAAAACACTTCTCGGTTATCCGATTAATCAACAATATAATAAAAAAAAATGCTAAGAAAACAATTGATATAGTTCCAGACCTGTAAATTCCTAATTCATCTATCAGCAGAGAGCATACATGCTGTAATTATAAATGTCTTCCGACTTTTAGCATATGGCTGAAGGCACGTTTTAAGCACATCCTGTATATCGTCTCTGTCGTGTGGAAACCTGATATGTCCAAAACTTTTACTTTTCAGAATTCAAATTCAAAAACGGCAAAAGCAGCAGATCGACAAGCTCAAAACGTGTCGCTTCGCGCCGCGGATTTCGAGCTTGTGGATCTGCTGCTTTTAATTAATTAATTTACGAAAAACCACAAAAAGTTAGAATATGGAGTTAAGAGGTTTATACGATATTCCCCATCGACAGCATGGATGGAATATAGCTGCATAATTTGACCCTGTGCCTGCCTGCCTGCCTCCCAGCCTCACACCTGATGCCAGGTTCCTGAGGCTTGGATCTTTTCCATCAGCAACCGGCCCATGGAGAGATAATCAGCGTCTGATTGATCGTCCCGCCGCCATTTCAAACTGCAATTCATCATCCAGCCCTGAGGGAGCACTGTCCTGTCAAAGAGCAGCTCTTTGACTTTCTTCCTCCAGTTTAGCGATGCTTTTAATCAGCCTAGATATAATAATTACCTGAAGAAGAAGCCATGGGTGGCTGTGGCTCAGGAGGTAGAGCAGGTCGTCCAATGATCCGTGGGTCGGCGGTTCGAATCCCGGCTCCTCCTGACCACATGTCGAAGTGTCCCCGGGCAAGACACTGAACCCTACATTGCCTCCAATGATTCGGTCGGCGCTCGCTTGCCACCATTGGTGTGTGAATGTGGGAAAAGTGGGGACGCTGGCGTCGACTGTTCGCCGCTCCACCTCCCAGTGTCCCCCCCCCTGTATGAATGAATGAACCATTGTAAAGCGATTTGAGCACTTGGAAAAGCGCTATAAAAATGCAATTCATTATTATTATTATTATGGGTGGGTTATACTCGGAACTCGGGGGTTGTGCATCGTCGCGTCGCACACTGAAACAGAGCAGATCTACAAGCTTGTGGGAGCTTGTAGATCTGCACAAGTATAAATCAGGCCTGAGAATAGCAGTGCGTTGCATATCGTTGCTGTCAGGTAACCTTGTATGTCCTTGTGGAAGCTTGTGGATCTGCTACTTTTGGTGCTGTTGTGTGACGCTGTAGTACAGTGGTTCTCAACCAGTGGTCCCGGGACCACCAGTGGTCCTTGAGGGGGTTTCAGGTGGTCCCCAGCTAAATGATGGAGAGTTGGTAACCAAATGGACCCTTATAGATCTTTAACTCTTGAGAGTGTAAAATGAAACCAAAATGGACCCTTATAGATCTTTAACTCTTGAGAGTGTACAATGAAACCAAATGGACCCTTACGGGTCCATTTGGTTTCATTTTACACTCTCAAGAGTTAAATTATTGTTAAACATCTGCATTTCATAATTAAATAATTGTTATTTTGATCAACTGTTGCCTGTTGTCTCTCCTATGCCAACATCAATACAGCATGGAATTGTGGACAACATCTTATCCAACAACAATAACAAAGTTACCTAAGTCTTGGGTCGGAGAGTCTAAATCTCATCAATTGGTGATTCGTTGCTCAAATGCCGAAATAAATATGGACCTTGATATGAAAAGGGTTGAAAACCACTGCTGTAGTATGATCAAGTAGGGCGTTCATTTACAAAAAAACACAAAAAGTTAAAATATGGAGATAAGAGGCATCGACGATATTATGAAGCAGCCAGCCAGCAAGCCATGGAAGCAGGCAGAATCGTGTGTGTGTGTGTGTGTGTGTGTGTTTGTTTGTGTGCCCTGTGTTGTTTGTGCTATACGCTGTGTGTGTATGTGAGTGCTCAGAATGCAGAGTCCTGCTCGCTCTGCTCATGTTCTGCAGTGTTTAGCCTTTGAAAATCACTTCAAGATGTCCTGCTCTGGGAGCTAGGAGTCGTCTGACCTCAGAAGACTCACAGTTTTCTCTTTCTCTCGCTTTCTCTCTCTCTCGCTCTTTTTCAATTTTTTCCCCCCTCCACTCGCTGATTCCTGAGCTGGAGTAAGATATTGACAGATACCCTTGAACACTCTCTCTCTCTCTCTCTCTCTGTCTCTCTGTCTCTCTGTCTCTCTGTCTCTCTCTCTCTCTCTCTGTCTCTCTGTCTCTCTGTCTCTCTGTCTCTCTCTCACTCTCTCCCCCCTCCCTCCCTTTCCTCCTGCCTCTCTCTCTCTCTCTCTCTCTCTCTCTCTCTCTCTCTCTCTCTCTCCCTTTCCTCCTGCCAAAGCAACAGCAGTCCCCTTCTCTATCTCACTCTAGTCGGGCACACTAGGGTGGAGGAGAGAATATCGAGCCAAGATTACTCATTTATCCTTGTATAAGGGCTGTGTGTGTGTGTGTGTGTGTGTGTGTGTGTGTGTGTGTGAGACGGGGGCTGAAGGGTGGGGTGACATATATAGAGTGGTCGAAGGGAGAAAGGATGGGATGGAAAAAGAGTAGTTGTGTATATACTGTGTCTACTGTGTATTATGCACGTATAAAAAAATAAAAAATAAATCACTCTAGCCAGCAATCTGTCATCTCGTCCAGAGGTCTGTTTTGAGGATCCAACTCTCCTACTGTACTTGCTCTGAACTCATTCCCTTTGACGGTTCCACATAGTATGTTTGTTCTGAACTCATTAACTGAGGGTTCCACATAATGTTTGCATACTGCCGCAGTGGTTCTCAAAGTGGGGTCCTTGAAGGGGTTCCAGGGGGTCCCCACCCAGTCTAAATGATTGATACTCATAGGTTTAGGAATCGTAACAGATGGGTAACTCCTTACGGGTTGCATACATACATGGCTGCTCAGTCACAAGAAAGACAAATATCAGTGTGAGCTGATAATATCGTATATCGTCCATTTGGTTCCATTTGTACTCTCTCTGGATCAGTTATGGGGTCCTATGGGGCGTGCTGTTGCCTCACAGTTAGAAGGTCCTGGGTTCAATTCCCACCGGGGACGCTGTGGGGGCCGGGGGCGTGTCCTCTCCTCCGCGTCATCAATGCCCATCCTCTAGGGTAGGTACCCTCACAAACATGCAGTAATCCTGGTCTCTATACTGCCTCCCCCTGGTCAGCTGGGGCGTCTGATGGAGGGGAAAGGAACTGGTTGGAATAACGTGTTCTCCCCCTGTCAGGTGATAGGAAGCGGCTTGCTAGCTGTCATGCATTGAAGGAGGCATGACCCCGGCTCTGGGCTCTCCCTAGGCTGGCAGAGGGAGTGTAGCGCCCAGGATTACTTAGACAACTGGCACTGGGTGAGAAAATGGGTTACAAATTGTGGGATACAAAAAATATATAAAAAAATAAATGATGGGGGTCCGTGACCTTATAATGCGTACCACACTTGGGGTCCTTGAAACGAAAAGGTTTGGGAACCACTGTACTATACTGTGTGATGATGTGCCCCCCCCCCCCCCCCCGCTGTGGTGCGGCTATGAGCCTGAGTGACTGTTCGCTGGCATCTCGGGTTCTAACACCACCAGCAGTGTTTATTTGCCTGCGTCTGAATAGGCCATCTGAGCTGTGACTGCTAGTTAATCCATTTAGATGGACTCCGCTCACACCATATACTGTAGGGTTTAAGTGTTTAAGTACATTTACTTGAGTAAATGCGCTTATAGTTACTTTTCCACCACTGACTGAAAGTTAGTCTGCTGAGCTAGTGCTTGGCAGGTTCTCACTCTCACACACTGGACCAATTGGGACGGAGGGGACGCAGCATGGGCTAATTTAACCCATTAAGACCAGGAACGCATCAGTGTCATTTTTAGATTTCTTTGGCTATTCAAAAAAATGCAGATATACAAGCTCATAGCGCGGCACCGAGTGCCGCACTATGAGCTTGTAGATTTTTTTTTATTTTTTATCGTGGAATATCTGTGCAAATCTTTGAAGATATACTTTTTTAAAGCGAACATTTGTATGTCTCAAATCTTTGCTTCTGGAGATTCTACCAATCTCTAATTGTCTAATGTCGTATGTTGCTATAATTTAGTGGTTCTCAAACTTTTTTCATGTCAAGGACCACCCAAAATGATATGTATATGTCCGCGGACCCTCCCCATCTCAAAATATGTTGATCCAGGGACCCCCAGAAGCACAGATCGGAGTTAAATATATTCGCTTCAAAACATATATATTCAAAGATTTCACTCGGTGCCGCGCTATGAGCTTGTATATCTGCTATTTTTGAATTGCCCAAAGAAATCTAGAAAAAGTATACAGATGCGTTCCCGGTCCTAATGGGTTAAAGAGTTTCTTCTTACCCAGCATGCTTTAGCCCCTTTCCTCCATCCCCGCATCTGAGCTGAGGATCATTGCTAATCTGTGGAAATTACCAAATTAGCCCCCCCGCCTCGGCCATCACTCACTCCGGAGGCTAAGTGTCCCTCAGAGATAATTTGGGGAGAGAGATGTGGTGCGGGAGTGTATAAAGTCTATTTCCGGACGAGGCCATCATTGGCCAGCGTGAGGCCCTGACAGCCAGCACGAGGTCGCTCACACACACACACACACACGCGCACACACACACACACATATACACACACACACACACACACACACACACACACACACACACACACACGCCGCATATCGTTATAATAAATACGATCCGGTCTAAGCTAGTCTTTAACCCATTAAGACCTGAGGCCGAAACCGAACGGTTTTCTGAAAAAACATATGTTTCTATATCAGTGGTGCTCAAACTTTTTCATGACAAAGACACCCAAGATTATATGTATTTGGCCGTGGACACCTATCTCAAAATATTTTGTTCCTGGGACCCCCAGAAGCAAAGATTTTAGTGTAAAATGTTTGTTTTAAAAATGTTTGCAAAAAAAAATCACTATTTAAAAAAAATCTACAAGCTCATAGCGCGGCACGAAGTGACGCGCTATGAGCTTGTATATCTGCTATTTTTGAATAGCCAATGTATAAAATATGGCTAAAATCTAAAGTGACACAGATGCGTTCCCGGTCTTAATGGGTTAATTAAGCCACCTCTTAACACGCCCCGGAGGGGAGGCCTTAATGGATTAAATATTGCTGAGGTATTAAAAATGCAAATTACGGTTACGAGGAGGCGCGGCGGTAGCGGCCCCCATCACTTTGGCAGGCTTCTGTCATTAGAGCGTGCGGCGATGATGGCGTTCAGGATGTGATGTCACATCCATCATGTTGGAAAGGCTCTTCTGGAGCATCTCACCATATTGTCGCTGTTGGAACGGAAAACTTGTATGCATCCGAAAAAGCGTAAAATAAAAGACAGAACCTGGGTTCCAATGGAGCCGGTGTAGTTGAGCTCTTGTTAACCACTTAAAGGAGTAGTTCACCCCAAAAAATGGACTTAATTCATGGAGATTTATTTTTGTTTTTGGCACATTCCTAAGCCGATAATTTGATGACCGGCGGAGTCTCCAGTTTTATTGGCTTAGGAATGTGACAAAAAACTAAATATCTCCATGAATTCAAAGCTTCATGGGGAGTGTAATTGATAGAAAATAAGTCATTTTGTGGGTAAACTATTCCTTTAAACCCCTGTTGTCTTAGAGAACCGGACTGCAGTTACAACTGCACTTTGACCACTTTTTCCGTCAACGCCAAATCTCTTCGCCAAAAATACTAATGTGTCCCCCCCAAAATATGGACTCTGGTTCATACTTTTTATTGTTCAATATTTTATAAAACCCACAGACACACAGCTTAGCCACTTAAAAACAGCCGATCTACAAGGTCTACAACGCGTTGCATCATATTCATCGCGACCCGTTGTGAGCTTGTAGATTGGCTGTTTTCGCAACTTTTGCTCTTTTTGTACGACAAAGTAGGTCATCAATTAAAAAAAATATACAAAAAAATTACCTAAAACATTTTTTCTGGAGATACAAGGTTTCTGCCCGACTGCGGCGGTACGGTACGGTATGCTCTACTATGGGGCGCTGTGTGTTGTTGTTGGCGTGCGCTGCAGCGAGCAGCGAGAAATGGGCCCTGACTGTGCATTAGATAGAAACCCTTGATAAGAGGAGGCGATTGGCTGGAAATGAGACATAAGCAGGGTAATGGAAGAGGCACCATAACCATGCCTCACAATGACTGTTATGTGGGTTTTAGCGGGTTTAGTGCAGTTGGTCCCTGTTGTAAATCAACGGCTGTTGGAAGTATACTCATTATGCTCTGGAGGTTTCAGGTGAGAAGTAAAGCCATATCTCTTCTCTTTTTCTCTTTTTTACAGCGTGACTCTGCAGGATTCTAGCCTGTCTGTGTGTGCGTGTGTGTGTGTGTGTGTGTGTGTGTGTGTACAGTACGTGCGCTGTGCGTGCATGCGGAGATAATCTTGCAAACCAACGGACTGATAAGCGCCTACAGTAGCTACACTGAGTGATTTATTTTCACTAGCTTTGTACTTTTCGAAGTACTAGATACTTCAGGCCACCATGGCCTTCACGTCTAATAGCGGCAATCAGTACAGCAAATTCTGGATGTTAGATGACTTCCACCGTCCAAATTTCCAATATTAATACATTCTTTAATGGCAGTCAGTGGGACACGGATCGGGCTGAAAACTTCAGATAAGACGCAACATTCATTGATCCCAATTTACAGTTTAGCCAAAGGCAGCACAGCAGTTAAGATACAGATTACAGGGCAAGAAAATGCGAGTAAATATCTCCTTTTTTCTGTTTTCTACATAAAGTATAATATTCATATTATTTCAAAAGATTTTAAACCGTTTAAACAAAAAAATTTATTTCATAAATAAAATGAAAACATCTAATAATTTCCATAAATACACTTTTTTAAAATGTATTAATTGGAAATGATTAGATCTAGAAGTAGTGAAAATAGCAGATCTGCGACGCGTTGTGAGCTTGTAGATCTGCTATTTTCACTAGTTTGGGTCCTGGGCAAACGTCTCATTTCTCTTTTGGGCCCTTGAGCTAAGACGTTTGGGAAGCACTGCAGTAAAGCATGTCACTCAGATTATAGTGTCCGTACTGTTTACTGAGCTGTTGTTTTCCGAGCAATTAGTCTATTGAACAAGCCGAGCGACCATCATGTGCCTCATTATGCATCTTCATAGCTAGCCAGCCGCACAAAGGACTGTCTAAGTCTATTGGTTGTTCCCCATGGGGAAGATGAATCTATCATTTACCCTCCTGCCAAACCTTCCCACAACCTCCGAGTGAACTGGGTTAGTTTGCGGGGTCGCCCAAACTTGCCCAAATTTGCGTCCGAGATCCACATTGGAAAGCCACGCCGTTCCCACGTGGATCCTGTAGATCATTGATTCTCAAAGTGGGGTCCGGGGACCCCCAGGGGTCCTTGAGGGAGTTCCAGGGGGTCCACAGCTAAATGATAGATAGTTAGGAACCAAATTGACCCTTATGGGTCTGTAACTCAGAGTGTACAACATGGAACCAAATGGACTATATCGGGTCCATTTGGTTCCATTTGTACACTCTCAGAGTTAAATTAAACATTGATTTTACAATATAAATTGGGGTCCCAGACATAGAAAATGCCATTAAATGGGGGTCCGTAGCCTAATGCATGTCAAACTGGGGGTCCTTGAAATTAAAATGGTTGAGCCGTAAAAATCTTCTCTTATGTGGTGTCCCTGGCATATCTTTTCAAATGGGCTCCGCGGGCTATTTAGTGTCAATTTGGCGGTCCTTGACATGAAAAGGTTTGAGAACCACTGCCGTAGATCCACATGATTCAATATTTCATTTTTATTACATCTCCATTGACCACTATTCCAGTCTCGTGTCGGTCTGCGGGGGCGAACGAGGACGAGCACCTGCCTCAAATGTCAAGGTAAATATTGTCTTTAATGAACGGCGTGCCCGGAGTGAGGGAGGGAGGGAGCCAAGGCGTAACTCAATCGTCAGCGTTGACCTTTTGCAATAAAGGAAATATCAGATTCCCTCTCAAGATGGAGAGAATACCGTCGCTTTTCTAATTTTGGACGCAGCTGCTATTTCCAGCCCCAACTATTTAGTTGAAAGGGTCATAATAATAACTTTAACGGGCGTGTGTGCGCGTTGGCGTGCTCACATACGCCTTGCGTGTATGCGTGCGTATATACACGGCAGGCGTACGAGCACGTGCACGTGCACGCCTTAATGCGCCAGCAGCATAGCTGCACGGTCCCAGGAGGCCCTCCCTCGCCGGGAGGCTGGCATCATGACATTTCTAGGAGGTCAGGAATGGAAACCCGGTGGGGGAACGTGGGAGAGAGCACGCTGCGTTGGTCTGGGGGCCGTGGGACAGGGGTCTTCGAGGACGGCGGTACATGATGGGTACAAGGGAGCCGAGAATTTGTGGGGAGGGGAGACGTTTGGACAGAATGGGAGCCTAGGACTCGGGTGGTTTAGGAAAGGATCCAGGATAGTGGGGCCAGGCAGGGAAATCATACTGTTAAGTGTTATTTTTAGCAATCTGTATGGAGTATGTTAATACAATATAACTAGTACAGTACATCTGTATGGTAGAGTATGTTAATACAATATAACTAGTACATCTGTATGGTAGAGTATGTTAATACAATTTAACTAGTACATCTGTATGGTAGAGTATGTTAATACAATATAACTAGTACATCTGTATGGTAGAGTATGTTAATTAGGCGTGTGCCGATTTCACGAAACGATACGATACGATATTGGGCTCACACCATCGATACGATATCGATACGATACGATATATGTCACTTTTTTAATATGAAAATATATGGGGGGAAAATAAGCTTATGAAAATATATGGGGGGAAAAAAAGCTTATGAAAATATATGGGGGGAAAAAAAGCAAATGCAAACAAATACTTCTGTTTTTGCATTATTATTATAGATTTTTATTTTTTTCAAAACAATACTATTTTCCCCCAAAACGATACATATCGTCACGAAAACGTATCGCGATATATCGCGGGACGATATATCGGCACACCCCTAATGTTAATACATTACATACTCTACCATACTACCATATTTTGGTGCTTTAGTCAGTGTGACACCGTAGTATGATCAAGTAGGGCGTTAATTTACGAAAAAACACAAAAAGTTTGAATACCGGTCTGACAGCAACGATGTGCTGTCAAGACACACGCCGCCTCTGCGCCTTCTATTTGTGCAGCGAGTCGAGTTGCGGGGACGAGAGACGGAACTTCCGACCGCAGTGCGCCGCCTCCCGCCCGCCCACTCTGGTGTTGATGCTGGTGATTAGATGCTGTGCGGCAGCTGCTGCCTGTATTAAACATCTAATCAGGCCTGAATGATGGCGGGCGGCAGGTTCCTCTCGCTGCTCATTTGGGGCCCGTCTGAAAAACCGGAGGCAACAGCCGTAAACATGGATGATATGTTGTCGTTGCCCCCCGGCGCTGCCTGGCGCTGGTGCTGGCACTCCACTCCTCCTCCGCCCCCGCCGCCCCTCTGCCCCGCACCGGGAATGTGCCCAAACGCCACAACTGCAAAATGTCAAAGTGTGAATATTTAATCGCCGCCGCGCAACACGCTGCTGACACTGACTGCATAATGGTGTCTGAATGGACCCAATGATTTGTGTGTGTGTGTGTGTGTGTGTGTGTGTGTGTGTGTGTGTGTGTGTGTGTGTGTGTGTGTGTGTGTGTGTGTGTGTGTGTGTGTGTGTGTGTGTGTGTGTGTGTGTGTGTGTGTGTGTGTGTGTGTGTGTGTGTGTGTGTGTGTGTGTGTGTGTGTGTGTGTGTGTGTGTGTGTGTGTGTGTGTGTGTGTGTGTGTGTGGGTGGTTCTCAAACTGTCAAGGACTCCCAAAATGATTTGCATTTGGCTGCGGACCCCCTTCTCAAAAAATATTGTTCCAGGGACCCCCATGAAGCAAAGATTTGAGTTAACAATGTTAAAAAATATATATATTCAAAGATTTGCACAGATCCTTAAAATTATTGTGATGCTATATTAACCCATTTTGCTGGGGACCCCCTGGAACCCCCCCCCCCCCCCCCAAATCCCCGGACCCCACTTTGATAACCAACTATGTATTCCACAGCAAGTTTAAAGTTCAAACCCGCCGTATTAAACAAAAAAAACTGCATCTCACATATCACATTCGGCCTAAAAAAAAATCAACCTCTTTATTCGTATAGTTACTATTAACGTTAAGTCATTCCAACGCCTGGAACGTGAATGAATGGTGGGAGGAGGTGAAAGAATGGCAAACTTCTTTCTTTTTCCTCTCCTTCCTTCTGGCAAAAGCTAGCTTTGTTGACAGGCTCCCCTGGCTGCAAAGCGAGGCAGCCCCAACCAACAAAGGCCGTCTTTCATCCTCTGAGGGTGCATTTTGTTATCTGTGGGAGCCTGCAACCTTGCCTTATCTACGCTGCTGATAAGGCACTTTGTCATTCAACAGTTTACGGGCTGCCAAAGTGGGAGACTTGAGACTCCTTCCTTCTCCTCCTCCTCTCTCTAGATGGAGGCTCTCCGGGAGACGCAGCGCTTTTGTAACGACGAACACTTAAAACCTTAAACTCCTTTTAGTGTTAATTGAACTCTGAGAGTTTGACAATGGACCCCGTTAAGCATCTCTCAAGAGTTCAATTAAGCCATTAAATCTGGGAACGCATCTACAAATGTCTTCTAAATCCTTTGCTATATCAGTGGTGCTCAAACATTTTCACGTCAAGAACCCCCCAAAATGATATGTGTTTGGCCGCGGACCCCCATCTCAAAATATTTCGTTCCAGGGACCCCCAGAAGCAAAGATTTTAGTTTCAAACGTTCGCTTTAAACAATATATATTCAAAGATTTGCACAAATTTTCACGATTTTTAAAAAAATTGCAGATCTACAAGCTCATAGCGCGGCACTCTGTGCCGCGCTATGAGCTTGTAGATCTGCTATTTTTGAATAGCCAAAGTATAAAATAATGGTTATAGCTAACACTCAGGATTTAATTGTGCACCTACTGTAGAGCCATACGCCATTTTAAAGCTGTAATCCACAACGTTATTTTAACAATCTTTATGATAGAGTATGTTAATAATACAATACTACTCCTCCACTGAGACATGGTGCCAGGTAGTGACAGACAGTCAGGTAGTACTGGCTGAAGCTGAATAGTGCAGTATATCCCCCTGGCCAAACAGGGATTGCCTCTTGCATGATAAGCGAAAATTGGGTCACGCACGGGGAGACCAGGCTTTGAATCCATGATGGGAATTAAAAGTATTTCACCTTTAATGTAACAATGATAGGCTGTGTAATTAATCTTCTGTCCTATATGAATGTAAAAAAAATAAGGTTTGAGCTCATTAACATTTTCATTGAAAAGAGGAAACTGCCATTTTGTCTTCTACTTATACTCTATGTAGATAACAGCTCTAATGTTTTTTAAAATGGAAAATGTAGTATTGATATGTTACTGCAGGGAAGACGTTGTTTTTTCAGATTGTGATTCATTGGATTAAATCATACCTCCACCCTACTGTTCCTCCTCCCAGTGCAGCAATACCTCACTGTCTATGCATCTGCATGTGTCGTGTATAGATGCTAGGATGTGTAGTGTAGATGCTAGGAGCGTTAGTTACAGTCGGCACATATCTGTGGTCTCGTAGCGCTGTAATCCCATGACCACTTCCTCATTGTTTGCAGTGGTGGAAGAAGTACAGTACTTAAGTAAAAGTAGAAATACCACAATGTAAAGAAATAGTCTGTTATAATCAAAAGTTCTGTGTTCATAGTAAAAAGTACACTAGATCATAAAGTATAAAATAGGGCTTTGTTGGTTAATGTATGTTTTGACATAATTAAAGTAACTTTACTCAAGTAAATGGTACTTGAGTTAATTTCCACCACTGCTACTTGCCTCTTCGTTTTGTTCACGGCATTTACTCCAACCGTTGCACTTTCTGTCAAGTCGCTATGGATAAGACCATCTGCTAAACGTCTAAAAAGAAATGTCAGCTCCTTTAACCCATTAAGACCGGCAACGCATCTGTGTCATTTTTTTATTTCTTTGGCTATTCAAAAATAGCAGATCTACAAGCTCATGAGCTTGTAGATCTGCTATTTTTGAAAAAAATAAAATAATAATCTTTGCTTCTGGGCGTCCCTGGAACAAAATATTTTCAGATGGGGGCCAAATACATGTAATTTTACGGGTCCTTGACATGAAAAGGTTTGAGAACCACTGATATATATATATATATATAGCAACATACGTAAAAAAAACAAAAACGAACTGTTAGGATTTAGAAGACATTTGAAGAATCCCCCAGAAGTAAAGATTTGAGTTACAAATGTTCGCTTTAAAAAAATATATATATATATATTCAAAGATATAGCAGATCTACAAGCTCATAGTGCGGCACTCGGTGCCACGCTATGAGCTCATGTATATCTGCTATTTTTGAATAGCCCAAAGAAATAAAAAAAATGACACAGATGCGTTCACCGGTCTTAAAGGGTTAATAGGCGTGATGTGTGTCCAGAAAGGTCACCTCTCAACCCAGCAGCCCCGTTTCACTACCGCTCCCTTTGTGTTGATGAAATGGAACCAGTAGAGAATATCACCTAGGGGGAGGACATTTTTCAACTGCGGGAGACACTGCGGCGTGTTTCACTGTCACATTGCGCCCTGCGTTGCACACAGTCACACACACACCCAGTTCTATTGGCCTGTCATGGTTGCCCTCCTCCCCTGCTATTCCTTCTCGTCATGTTGCAGGAGAGGAGCCAAGCTGTGGAGCTACACTACAGTATTATTGCTTTGCTTTTACTGCAGAGAAAAGAGAAAGGAAAAAAAGCAGTATAATCTCCTTCTTGGTGATGTCAGTACTCTACTACGTTACAGTATAAGTACAGTGGTTCTCAAGCCTTTTCATGCCAAGGACCCTCAAATTGATAACTATATGGCCGCGGACCCCCCATCTGAAAATCTCTTGAAGAGAAGATTTTGTGTTAAAAATAAATACATAAATCCAAACACTTTTTCAAAAATGCTCAAAAATAGCAGACCTACAAGCTCATAGCACGGCACGAGTGCCGCGCTATGAGCTTGTATATCTGCTATTTTTGAATAGCCAAAGTATAAAATATGGATTGAGTGGTTAAAATGATTGTGACGTTATATTAACTAATTTAGCTCGGGACCCTGGGGGTCCCCGGACTCCACTTTGAGAACCAACCGTATAAGAAGCTATAGGTCTTGTTGGTTTGCTTGATTACTGTATGATCAATTTAAGTTACATTTGTAATGAAAATCTTTTAAAATCAATGTTTTTTGTAAAATTACGTTTTTTACGTCAGTGGCGGATTTGGTAATTGGCAGTGGCAGTGAATGAGTTAAGCTTAAGCTTGTACATTTACTATTTTTGGAAATAAATCTTGAAAGATTTTGAATAATCACATCACTGTTGTTTGTGAGGAAGGCTGTCAACTTCTGTTTTAGCAGTGCTGTGCAACTTCATGATTTGATATTGATGACAATCCAGATACTCCATTTAGTATTACGAGGTACCATAAAACTGTGTTTTGATCAACGCTGCAGTATTCTCACTTGGAGGCATACTAAAACTCCTAAAAAAAACGTACGTTCGTTGATTATTTCTGGGCCTTATCCTGAAGGGACATACGTGGCATCTTTCCATGGAGGCAGTGTTGCTGCATGGAGCATACACAAACTCAACAAAGTTAAAGGACCCATGCTCAGGTGCCAGTCACACAGGTCAGGTCGCTCAAAACGAGAGCGATTACCAACAGAAGCATATTGGGGGATTTTTGTGGGACATTACCCACACGTTTAGCTGTGTTGCTCATTCGACAATTGCAAGATCCTTACTCGATGTCAGTGGTGGAAAAAGTTCTCAAATATTTTACCGGAAGTCTGGAAATGTACTTGAGTAAAAGTACAAAAGTATTGTTATCAAAATGTACCTGTTTCACACAGTTTTCAAATGTATAAAATGCATAAACATCTTTTGAAAATAGCAGATCTAAAAGCTCACAATGTGTCACATAGCGATGCATTGTGAGCTTGTAGATCAGCTATTTTCAAAAGGCCGAAATGTATATAGGGCTGAAGTGGTTTTGTCATAATAATCAAAATCTACAAAGTAACTAGTAGTTTTTACACCACTGCTAATCAACGATAAAAACGACATAAAATACAATACCAATTGGTATTATTAAAGGGGAGAAATAATCGACCGAAGTTACGTTTCAGAACTTTCTTTTTAAGGAGTTTAGTAATGGAGACATAAACCTTGGCTGAGACACAGCAACACCGGCGTGAACTCGGCTCACCGCTGATGCTCGCTGTGTGATATGACCTCATTTCCTCTCTGGATAAAGGGGAGGGGAGCAGAGGACATGGCCTCTGTTCGGAGCAGCGTTGCTCACACAAGCGAGTCGAGGACTAAACTGTGATTAATCACTAACAGATGAGCCTGTCTCCGTCATGTCGTGTCTATAGGCCTCCTTTCTGTTGAGCTGCTGCTGGACCTCCATCAGTCAATTATTATTTAAAAAACTAACGCCCCATCGGAACCCCCCCGGGGCGTTGACAGCAGTGGTGGAAGAAGTATTCAGATTTTTTGGAGAAAAAGTACTGTATTGTAGTAATACCACAGTGTAAAAATACTTTTGTTAAGTAAGTCCTGCATTCAAAATCTTACAGTGAAAATACAAAATATGCTTAAAGTAACAGTACTAATTGTGCATTGCAGAATGCTCATTTCATAATCATATGCGCTTGTAGATCTGCTATTTCTGAGGTTTTTGGTTAGTTATTCGATTAATTATTAATAATCAAAATCTGCAAAGTATCTAGTGACTAAACCTGTCAAATAATAGAGGTGGAGTAAAAAGTACAATAAACAAAGAAAGAATGGAAATACTCAACTAAAGTAAAAGTACCTCAAAAAGTGTACTTTTTTGGATTTCTTTGGCTATTCAAAAATAGCAGATACACAAGCTCATAGCGCGGCACCGAGTGCCGCGCTATGAGCTTGTAGATCTGCTATTTTTGAAGAAAGTACTTTGAGTAAAGTTGTTGTACTTAGTTACTTTCCACCACTGCAGATGAGTCGGTGTGTGTGTGTCATGTAAAGCATTGAGCTCCTTTGTTTGGCTGCTGGAGCTCCATCAAGCCTTTAGTCAATTATTATTTAAAAAACCCTCCCCAGCCATCGGAACCCTGGGGGGGGGCAGTGATGTCATGTCGGAGACATTTGCCCCAGCTCTCTCTCTCTCTCTCTCTCTCTCTCTCTCTCTCTCTCTCTCTCTCTCTCTCTCTCTCTCTCTCTCTCTCTCTCTCTCTCTCTCTCTCTCTCTCTCCTCCCCGTTTATTTATGAATTGAGAACAGAGATGGCTTGTAAGATACCGCAGGATCATGGGACTTCAGTTAGTCACATTAACACTCATACAGTACAATCATAAGTCTGACTGTTTGTCTGAATGTCATGCTGTTGACACATGCTTGGAAAACGGTCTATGGTATTTTTTGTATGAGTTTTAACCAACTTAAACTCCATATCGTCTCTGTCGGGTGGAAACCTTATGTGTCAAAAACTGTTACTTTTCAGGATTCAAATAAAACAATATTCAAAAAATTCAATAGATCTACAAGCTCGAAATGCGTCGCTTCGTGCCGCGTTTCGAGCTTTGAGATCTGCAATTTTTTATACTTTTGTGTGACGCTGTAGTATGATCAAGTAGGCTGTTAATTTACGAAAAAAAACACGTTTAAATATGGAGATAAGAGGTTTCTGCCCCGATAGCGACGATATTCTTTGTTGACCGGTGTCCCCCAGGGTTCTAAACTAGCAACCCCCCTTATTTTTTCCCTCTACACCAAATCTTGAAAATAATAATTCAGTAATATTCTCCACTAGTTTCATTCCATGAACGCAAAGGGAGCGAGCAGGCGGGCTGAGATGTGACCTTGACAATGGCTCGATCTACAAGCTCACAACAATGTGAGCTTGTAGATCTGCTGTTTTCACCGAATGTTGGGCCCCCAGAATAGGGACGTTTGAGTTCATGTGGGTTTTAAAGAAAATTCATTCTCTGATAATTACTTCTTCTGTTCAGCAATACCTCCCTTATAGACAGATCAATAGTGTTATCTTATTTATTCATCCTTTATTTCGCCTGGGTAAAACCGCATTGAGATCTTCATCTCTTTTTCAATTGGGCTCTGGCAGCATGCCATACATAGATTCACAAAAACAATGTTGGAGCGAACACAAATAAAAACCTTTTTAAAACCATTTAAAAACATGAGCACTCCTTCTCCTTGGCAAGCAGGTGTCTGATGCGTTCAAAAAACGATCAATCGAATTCCATTGAGGGAATCTAGCTTTGTGTGTTTTTGGAGTAGATTTCAAGAGAATTATCGTTGTTGTCGGGCAGAAACCTCTTATCTCCATATTCTCCATACAATAAACAATGACGTATGGAATAAATCAAGCCTTTCATCAAGGTGTTAATGAATTATCTAACGTAATTGATCCAATTATCAGCTAACAGTGAGATAACCCTCTGGAATACCACCATAACCAGCTGGGATATAAACACTATGACACCAGAAGAGACAGAGATGGAGAATACACATTCTCTGGTTTTCCAGTATGAAGCATGCGTGCGTGCGTGCGTGCGTGCGTGTCATTTTTAAACCTAGCCTAGATTAAAAACATATTTATTTAACATTGCTTTTATGGCTAAGAACAGAGCTAGGTCTTGCCTGGGCTTTAAATGAACTCTGCTGTCATTTTTTAATATTTCTTGTATTAAAGGTGGGAGTATTTGTTATATATGATCCTTTGTCTTATTTTTACTTTTCTTACTTTTTATGTCTTACTTTTGAGCTTGTAGATCGGCTATTTTCTGCAAAGAGATTTGGTGCATATGGAGGGGGGGGGGGGGGGTGCTGCTAAGTATAGACCCCTAGAGGACCCCGGTCGATGAAGTATATAGGATTGATGTGGTTAATAAAGTGACACTATAGCCTCTCACTGTGTTTCACCTGTTGGATTGTCATTGCCATCTACTGGTCACACTGTGCCCTAAGCTGCCTCCACACACTGACTGACTGACAGCCTTCAGACCAGTGCTTCCCAGCCTGTGGTCCGTGCCCCCTCTTGGGGGACGTCAACGATCACAGGGGGGGACCACCTCTGTTTTGGAAGTGGTCCAAAATTGTAAACTTGTTGCACAAAGTCATAGCTTGATTTAATCCTCTCTCAACCGGGCATCCCCCTATTTTGGACATGTCATTATATTGTCAATAATAGTCAATGAATCCCCCCCTAATTATTGTTATAATTATTACAAACTCGCAAGGCGTCACGATGCGACGTGTTTGTAGATCAGCTATTTTCGCTATCTGTTGTGTAATAAATATAAAGTGTGTGTGTGTGCGTGCATGTGTGGGGGGGCTCGTCTTGTGTCTGAAAGCGCTCCAAGGGGGGGCTCCAAGGGGGGGCTCCAAGTAAAAAAACCTAGGGACCCACTGATTCAGAGCAGCAGCAGCACATACAGTACAGTATATACAGGACGGCACCAGGGCCTAGTCAGCACTTTCACTTGGCTGTCTGGGGAACCGTGCAAACGGTCCAGTCAACATCCCCTGTCTGACGGGCCGGATCTGCTTGCAGATGTCTCTCACACTCACACACACACACACACACACACACACACACGCACACGCACACTCGCTCACACGCACAGAGGAGGCGTTTCCCTTCACCCCCCATTTGACGCCATTATTGCTGCTGCGTCCCATTTCAAAGTGTCTCGCACAGGCTTTCTCTTTTCACTGCTACTTGACATAATCCGCCGGAGGCACAGCTTTGCGGGGAAAAGACTCCCAGGGCCGTTAACATCAGGGGGGGGGGGGTGGAATATGGGTTTTATTAAAAGTTTGAATCCCTTTCCTGGAAGCCCTCATGTTCTTCATGACTTTGCAAAATGCTTGTGGGTGCTCTTTGAAGTTTGCCGTGCAAGGGTCAATCCAAGGTCGATCCGTGCTTGTAGGTGCTGTTGTTCTTAAGCGCTCTGCACGCGTTCCTTCCATTTGTAACTCAGAGAGCGTACACATGTAACGTGAATGGATTTAAATTGAAGCTGCAACACGTAATATAACTAGTACATCTGCAGTGGTTGGAGGAGGTGGTCTCCTTACTCCTGAGAGATTAACCCATTCAATCCGGGAAAGCATCTCTGTCATTTTAGATTTATTTGGCTATTAAAAAATAGCAGAGCACTCGGTGCCGTGCTATGAGCTTGTAGATCTGCTATTTTAGAAAAATCGTGAAAATATGTGCTAATCTTTGAATATATATATATTTTTAAAGCAAACATTAGTAACTGTCAAATGTCTTAATTTTTCTGTGAAAAAGCTATTGTTGCTATATCAGTGGTGCAAAATTATGTTTTTGGCTGCCGATCCCCATCAAAATATGTTGTTCTAGGGACCCCCCCAGAAGCAAAGATTTGAGTTAAAAATGTTTCAAAGAAATGTATGTATTCAAAGATTTCCACAAATGTTCAAGATTTTTTTTAAATAGCAGATCTGCAAGCTTGCGGCAGGCGGTGCCACGCTATGAGCTTGCTATTTTTGAATAGCCAAAGAAAACTTAAAATGACACAGATGCTTTATATTCAGTGTTAAAGAATATAACTACATCTGCAGTGGTTGAAGGAGGTGGTCTCTTACTCCTGAGACATTCATTAGACCCTGCTGTCAGTCGGGTAGGTAGTCGGACACCTACTGATATTGACAAGTAGTCCTGCCTGAAGCTCTCATGTGCAATATCTCCCCTGCTGGACAACGGGGGATTGATTTGCCTCTTCTTGGCTGAGCGGTACTAGAGATTTGCTCTCTCAATCATGCGGCGGGCCAGGAAGCCCCGGGTTTGAATCCAGGAGGATTGGAGCTTTACCCCCCCCCCCCACACACACACACACACACACACACACACACACACACACACACACAACAAGGATTTAGTCTGTGTAAGGTTGCTGTGCACAGCCTTTTCACTGTAACGTCTGGGGGTATAATAATAGTCAGTGGTGGAAAAAGTACTCAAATGTTTTACCCATTTAGACATGAGGCCGATTCTAAAAACGCCTTCTAAATCCTGACAATTTTTTAAAAACTTCAAATATTTATTCAAAAATTACAACAAATGTATGTTGCTATATACTGTACATAGCAAGAAGAATCCCCCCAAAAAAGGTATATAGTTACAAATAGGGGTTCCCGCCCAAAATGGGTTAAGTAAAAGTATCAATACTGCAATGTAGAAGTACTCTGTTACAAGTGAAAGTCCGGAATTCAAAATTTACTTGAGTAAAAGTACAAAAGTGTGAGCTTGTAGGTCGGCTATTTTCCCCGGCAGGGCGACTGCGTATAAATGAGGGCTTTAGGATTTAAGGGTCTTGCTGATGCCTCTGGCTGCCCTCCAGAAGAGACAGCCTCCACTTTGCCTCTCCATCACGTTGTGGCATTGTTATGCTGCAGCTCGCTCCTAGGAGTCCTCCACCACCAAGCACCACAACACACACCCCACGGATCAATAAGACCCAAACACACACGCACGGCACACACACACACACACACACACACACACACACACACACACACACACACACACACACACACACACACACACACACACACACACACACACACACACACACACACACACACACACACACACACACACACACACACACGCGTATCTCTGTATTAATATATTTGTGAGGACATCAACATTTTAGGATGCCGATTTTGTGAATGACATTTGTACAATGTTTAATCTTGTTTTTGTCATTTTGAACCTTAACGCCGACAATAGCAGATCTATTAAGCTCATAACGCGTCACGGTATAATACGCCACAGTTATGAACTTGTAGATCTGCTATTTTGTTATTCACACAAACACAGGCACGCAACTAAAGTAGAACCATAACCTCTAAACCAATAATCTCTAAATGTCTAATCCTATAATCCCAATCTAATCTGAATCTTTACCTAATTGAATTAGCCTAAGTACCCCAATACTTTAAGCATAAAAACAAGCACTTTGTTTTGTGAGGAGCACCAGGACAATGGTCCTCACAATGTCTTATTTCTCAAGTTCTACTATACTTGTGCATGGGGACATTTGGCCCTTGCAAGTATAGTAATACGAGTAAACACACACACACACACACACACACACGCACACGCACATGCACACACACACACACACACACACACACACACACACACACACACACACACGTGCGTGCACAAACCCACGGTCACAGCAACAACACAATAAAACTGCTTATTGGAAAAACATTTTTGATTGCCTCCCTTACCCTTGCCTCGGCTGCCCTGCGTCGCAATTAATTTAAGACTAATTAATAAAACAATAGCTGCAGCCCTGAGGGGACGACAGACCCTCAGACAATTACTTCTTAATAGTTAGTGTGGGCACTGGGCACGGTCAAATAGCTCATCTGTCTTCTTCTTCTGTGTGTTTGGTGCCTGTGAGGAGGAAGTCAGTCAGTCAGCGGTTCTTCTTCTGTGTGTTTGCGGCTGCTGGAGGGATGCAGTGGTGCATTGGTGTAACTAAGTATTTACTCAAGTACTGTACTTAAGTACAGTGGTGGAAAAAGAGGCAACTGTTGTATTTTTTAATCAACCACAGCGGCGGACTGGCCATTTGGCGTACCGGGCAAATGCCCGGTGGGCCGGTGGGCCAGTGGGCCGCTGGGCCACAAAAAAAAAAGAAATATATATTTTTTTTTTTTTCAAAAATATTTTCGCTCCCGTTTTAGGATTATTACGGTCATTTCAGGGTCGTGTGGCCCAATTATTAGTTACGTTAATGTTTGGGCTGAGATGCTTTCCAGCAGGGGCCTCAGTGCGGCTGCAGAGTTCATGTGCAGGGCTCGGCTGAAACAGTGAAACGCTCGCCCCCCCCCCCCCCCCCCCCCCCCCCCTCCGTTGACTAAACGGCCCGGGGGGTGGTGGGCCGGTCCGAACCAAAATGCCAGGGCTGAATTTTGGTCCCAGTCCGGCCCTGATCAACCACGATTATTTGACAGCTTTAGTTACTTTGCTTATTTAGATTATTAGTACAAAACATACATCAAAAACGTACTACGGTACTACATTTACTTTGATACCAATATAGTATATTTTGATGCCAATACCTATTTGTACTTTTACTCAAGTAAATTGTTGAACACAGGCCTTTTACTTTTCATATCGTGTGTGGTATTGCTACCTTTACTCAAGTGAAACATCTGAGTAGTTCTTCCACCGCTCTTCCGTGGCGCACGGGGGAGCCGTGCTGACGGAATGCCGCGGTGCACATGGGCGCCGCATCAGCAGAATGATTCAACACGTGCAACAGCAGACAGACAGGCAGCGACGTGCGCTTTCTGCAGCGCTTTGTGGAAGTCAGCAGCCCTGGGATGGATCCACACGAGCTATAATCCCTGATTCACTGCTGAGCGCACGGCTCCCGCCCCTCAGCTTAAAAAAAGCTCTCATTTATACTTAGACGAGTGCCGTGTCCCCCCCCCCCCAAAAAAAAATAGCCGATCTGCAAGCTCACAAACGCAGCTATTCTCGACGTGCGACACTGCACACAACCACAAACTATGAATCAGGGGTTCAAGCTTCGATGTATGCTTAGTTGCACACTGTTGTTGCCTGCCGTAAATAAATAGCAGATATCCAAGCTCACAACGCGAGCTTGTAGATCTGCTATTTACTGAGCGCAACCAAGTATAAATCAGGCTTAATGCACACAGAGGGATTGGGGAGTAGAGAGGGTAGGGGGCGGGAGAGGGAGGGAGGGAGAGAGAGGGAGAGAGAGAGGCGGCACAGATGTGCTGTCTGAGTTCAAGGGGAATTTAGGCCATCCAGGGGTGTGTGAATATCAGCGTTACACACGCGTGTGCAGACGATGCGCCACGCTCCTCTCACCCACCGCGAACCCATAGAAAACAGCTGGACGACCCCAAAGACAACACAACAGCTGTAACTGGGCTCTCGTCCCAGTGGTGTCCGTGATCTCGGGCTATAATAACTCCGTGGTGAGATTTATTGCAAATTGCGATTGGGTGTTATGAACGAAAACCTGCTATTTTAATTTGATCCCTATAACTACGTCACCAGTCTGGTCACGTCATGTGATGTGATGTGACAGCCCTAGATAGATAAGAGGCGATGATTGATGGGTCTCTATAATCATTTCACCTGATGATGATGATGATGAAAAGCCAAATTGTTTGGTCCGAAACGCTGTGCTTCTGATGATGACGATGATTGGGTGGCGACATTGGTTTCACGAGCTGGTCTTTCACCATCTCTCGTTACTTGCAGGGGAGGCCGCGTGGAGGCTGTCGTCTTCTGTAATGCTTTCTGTGCGGTAAAACTTTTCGGAGCTACGAGCTCTTTTTGTGGACGTATTCTTCTTGACACTGTTACTTACCTCTTACCTTGTCTTGCACCGGCGACAAATGGACGACGTGCATTCTTACGTTTTTCTCTGAACACTGTCTGGTTGGTGTGTCATCATCATCATGGCCCACGTTAAGTGGATATGGTGTTTCTGTGGCGTTATTCGCCTCTGTCCTTGTCCCACGCTCTTTACCTTCCTCCGAGAGGTAAGTCGCGGGTGGATTGGATGTTGTGTTTCGGGGGCAGTGGTGGAAAGTAACTACATTTACTCAAGTACCGTACTTGAGTATAATTTTTAGTTCCTTTCCATTTTCAATATGCTTCTACTCCACTACACTATACATGTCAGAGTGTCATCGTTTCTTATAAATACTTTTTACACCATTACATTTATTTGACAGCTTTAGTTAGTAGTTGATTATTAATAATTATTAATCATGCGTCGCGATGCGACATGTGAGCTTGGGTGGTTAATCATTACAATCCATTCCATTCTACATAATGAGCTACTTTTAAGTATAATTTGAAGCTTTGATTTAAAGGTTTCATGACATTCAGTTTTACAACACATTGAAAGTATTTATCATGGTCCTTCAAACGTGTATTAAAAGTTTTAACTGAAAAATCCACCCCCAGTGATCCATGGCAGGATTTTTTCTCTCTGATTTCTAAAGCCTTTTCAACTGCAATGAAAAAATAAATCTTTACCTGCGGGTGTCGCTGTTGAGGGACTGTCAATCATCGCCTCTGCTCCCCCCCCCCCCCCCCCAAAGGAATGGATAGGGGAGGGGAGGGGGGAGAGGAGAGGGGGCGGGATTAATGGACTGTGACATCAGTCCAGGGACCAATCACAGATAACTTTTCAGCCTAATTATTCAGAAAACCCCAGACCACAGAAAATCCACTGAATGTCTAAAGTTCAGTTTTTTGGGGTCTATTTGAGGTCATAAAATCCCCCAAAAAACATTAAAAAAAAGCGAAAATGAATGTCATAGAACCTTTAAGGAAGATCTTTTGGTTGCAGGACTTTTACTTGTAATAATAATAATATATTTCTACATTGTGGTATTGATACTTTTACTTTAAGTACATAATCTGAGTAGTAGTACTTCCATCTGAGTAGTAGTACTCCCACTTTTTATGGGGTGTTAATTAAAGAGGAGGAGTCAAAGGTCAACAGACACTCCCACCCAGTGTCTGTGGTTCTGATGCCGTTACGCTGACTGACGGCTCCTTTGAGGAAGCCGAGGGAAGGTATTCCTCTCTGCCCGCGGTGCCCGTCCCCCCATGCCGCGTGCATGCCAATTACTTACACCTTGCAGCAGTGGTAGAAAGTAACTAAGTACATTTACTCAAGTACTGTACTTAAAGTTGGGGTAAAGGTTATTTTTTGGTTAAAACAAATCCACCACCACTGATGCTAGCCTGCCCATGTGCGTTGCCCCCCCATGCTGTGTGTATGCCAATTACAGCATGCAGGCAGTCGTGTGTGTGTGTGTGTGTGTGTGTGTGTGTGTGTGTGTGTGTGTGTGTGTGTGTGTGTGTGTGTGTGTGTGTGTGTGTGTGTGTGTGTGTGTGTGTGTGTGTGTGTGTGTGTGTGTGTGTGTGTGTGTGTGTGTGTGCGTGTGTGTGTGTGTGTGTGTGTGTGTGAGTCACACAGTGGGGTCATTTTAATAGCCACCTGAGGCGAGTCTCGTCTCTCTGATCTTCACTCTGGATGTGGTCCGGCTCCAGTTTTAAACTCCCTGTTAATTATCCAGCTCCTCCCGTCCGACGCCATTTTATCTCGTCTTTCTGTTTGTCCTCGCCGACTAAAACACCAACGTCCACACTGACTGACAACACAGTGAACAAACACCACCTCACTGTGTCTGTCCTCCTGTCTATGCACTGCAACGGTTAATCCAACTAAACGATTATTATGATAAATAATCGTTATTTTTTTTAAATAGTGAAAATAGACGATCTACAAGCTCACAGTTTGACTGCGATGCGACGCGCTGTGAGCTTGTAGATTGGCTATTTTTGGCCCGAAGAGATTTGGATCAGAAGGGAGAAAAAAATATAGACCCGTGGGGGATTCCGGTCAACACAGTACAGTACATAGGGCTAGGGCTTACAGTAAGTCGTTGATACTTATTGAAGTTAATCCCTATTTTCGCAATGTTTTTGCACGACACCGTTGTACAACAATGTGTAAAATATAGGGTTTAAGTGGTTAATCAATTTAGTTGATTATTATGAAATATCAATACAACTACTTTGTCCTGATTCGTTGATTCCATTTCCATTGTGGTTCTATGTATTATTCATTATTGATAGAATAATAGAAGATAATGGATACTATAGTGCAGCCCCTAATCCTGTCCATCTTGTGTTATTATGGCTATACATAATGTTATGCTTTTACAGATTTTATTTCAAATTACGTTAATGTGCACAGTGAGTGTTCAGGAGGTCAGTGATGTTTATTATTAGATTGTTGTGTGGGGTATTTGGGTCTCTCTCTCTCTCTCTCTCTCTCTATCACACGTTCCAAAATGATGAATGAAAGCCATTATGTGAGCTGATGGAGGTCTATTTTCATCTGAAAGCCTTTGCTTTACCAAAAACCCGGTGCTCCCCAGTGCAGTGCCGGAAAATAAGTACATTTACTCAAGTACTGTACTTAAGTCCAATGTTGAGGCACATTTACTTCAGTATATACATGTTTTGACACTTTAAACTTCTACTCCACTACATCTCAGAGGCAAATGTTTTTACTGGACTACAATTGTTGAACGAACTTTAGATACTAGTTACTTAGCAGATTTAGATTAGTAATACCAAACATGCCAGGGTTAACCAATTTGAGCCCTATTTTATACTTTGGTTATTTGTACAGTAAATAGCTGATCTACAAGCTCATCAAGTGTCGCCCACCGATGTGGTGTTGTTGACCGCTTGTAGATCAGCTATCTGACACATTGTGAAAGGTTTTAGTACTTTTACTTTGGTACTGTACGTATATATTGATGCCAATACTTTACTACTTTTACTCAAAGCAAAATTTTAACACAGACCTTTTACTTGTACTTGAGTATTTTTATATTGTGTTATTGCTACTTTTACTTCCCATTCAATCCGGGAACGTGTCTGTGTCATTTTACATTTATTTTAGGTCATATACAAGTTTGTATACAAGCTCATAGTGCGGCACCGAGTGCCGCACTATGAGCTTGTAGATCGATATTTTTGAAAAATCGTGAAAATACGTGCAAATCTTTGAATATATATGTTTTAATGCAAACATTTGTAAAATATTTTGTTCCAGGGACCCCCAGAAGCAAAGATTTCAGTTACAAATGTTCGCTTTAAAAATGTATATTCAAGAGTTGCACCAATGTCCACGATAAAAAAAATATATAGCAGATCTACAAGCCCGTAGTGCGGCACCGAGTGCCGCGCTACGGGCTTGTAGATCTGCTATTTTTGAATAGCCCAAAGAAATCTAAAATTGACACAGTTGCGTTTTAAAAGAAAAAGAAATCTGAGTAAGGGTGAGAAGTACTTCCGCCACTGTCTCAGCGACACATGTTTTTGGCAGTGGGGGGGGCTTTTAATTGTCATATGAGCCAAATTGACTCGTCAACTTGAATGCGAACTGGATCGGCAGGGAGAAACACGAGAGACATGGTGCTGTTTAACTGGTCTTCAGTTCAGACAGCGTGTGGTTGGTTTCCATCAGGAGTCTCTTAATGAGACTCAGGGGGTTTGTCATCACAGCCTAAAAGATCACGGTGGTGCGTCTGTGGGGACATGATGAGTGCCGCTGACGTCTGTAGCAGGAGGCCAGCGTCACTGGTAAACCGTCCCAAAAAAAAAACTTGATTAAAGGTAGTGTAAAGTCATATTTTTTTTTGGTTAAAAAGTTAAAGCTCTATCAAAAAAAAAAGATTTTCTGGTGGGATGCCAATTTCATTTATCCATTCATCAGCTTACATTTTATAGTGTTCCATTTTGTCTGCTCACTTTTTTGTATCATCACTTGCTATTTCACTTCCTGTCCTGTATTAGTTCTCTCTCCTGTATGAGCTATCTCATTCCCAACCTTAAAATCCATTTTCAGTTTTCTAAAGAGCTGGAGAGACCTGAAGTTACTGAACAGACATTCTTATATATAGCAATGATTTCTATCAGAATATAGAGCTATTTAACACTGCGGCTCTGACCAAAGTAGCAGCCGTGGCCAACGCCTAAATATTTGATGTCCAGACTGACCGCTGCTGGTTGCTTCATAATTAGCTCAACATTTGTCTTCTTCTGCTCGTCTGGGTGATTTGTCCCACAGGTACCGTGTTGACATTTCAATGCTTTGTGTCTCTGTCTAGTTCAGTGGTGTTAGTTCTCCAGCTGACGGGAGGGGTTGGCTGATTGATGCGAGTGTGAGACAGGCACCCGGCGCTGTAGTCTGTCTGTCTGTCTGTATGTCTGTCCTTGTACGAGGGGATCACAGCCCCCCCCCCCCTGCCAGCCGTTGAAAACAAAAGGATTTGTTACTAACAAAGCTCAGAGGGAGAAAATGGAGGCAGATGAGAAAAGGGAAAATGGAGGGAGAATCTTGAGAAAATTAAACATTATGAAAGAGAGAGAGAGAGAGGGGGGGCTTAGAATGGGGAAAAAACTCAAGTAATGTAGTAACAGGCAGAGTACTGCCGGAGTGAATTATCTCACACGTTTTGTCTATCTCCAGTATGATCGATCCCCTGATCGTTGCTATCACTGTGCTTCTGCAAAAAAAAAAACGTCTTATTCGTCCGTGCAGGCACTGTGGACCAAGTGCCAACGGACGAGTGTACTCATCCATGGCAGTCGAAGAGTTAATGGCTTACCTGGTATCCTATTCTATGTATGTGATTATTGACCTCGCTTATTGTTAGTCGCTCTGGAGAGTGTATGCTAAATACATAAATGTACGATTGGAGTGGAGGGCACACGCCATTTGCTGCTGTGTGTGTGTGTGTGTGTGTGTGTGTGTGTGTAGCTACACTTCCTAACCGTCTGTCCATTGTACCAAGACATCAGAGACACATACTTCCCACAGATTACAACCACACACAGAGATTTTGAAAACATGACCAATGACAAAAAACTCCCATATCTGCTGGGCGAAGTACAACAATGTGCAAACACAGCAGCAAGATTCGTGAGTTGCTGTGATAGGAGAAGGATATCAAACGGAACACAACCACCCTAAAGACTAATCATTGTGTATATTCCTGCACTATACCTGCACCCAGTGATCTTGATACATAGAAATTGATCTATTGAAGATTCTGACTTTCAAATGTACATATTTTTTGTTTTGATTGTATTTCTGTATTGTTGTATTGTGCTCTCTGCTTTGGCAATGTAAACGTGTGTTTTCTCATGCCAATAAAGCCCTTTGAATTGAATTGAATTGTGTGTATTATGTGGGTGGGTGGTTAGTTGGTTGGGAGGGGGGGGGGGGGTGGCACCAGGCAGTGTCTGGTCCCCTGGGGTGCAGAATCGGGGATGACAGGGAAGGAAAGGTCAGTCCAGAGGCAACCTCAGCATGCCTTCCTGTGAAAAGAAAGAAAAATCAGACCCCTGTGTCTATTCTCTCTCTCTCTCTTTCCCCCCCCCCCCCCCCCCCCACACATGGAAAGGAAGTTGTCCCTCGCCCCCTCTGGCCTTTTGTGATCTATCAGGACGTGGCACTATCTTATCCCCTGCTGCCCCCTCCGGTGGTGGGTGTGTGTGTGTGTGTGTGTTCCATTTTTGTCGGTTTCCGACACGGGGAAAGCAGAGAGTGGTGTTGTGTGCAACACTGAATAATGTATGGACCCACTGGCTTTTTTCACCATTCAACACCCACGGGTCAGCACGTTTTAGACCACTCTGTGTGTGTGTGCACACGTGCGTGCGTGCGTGTGTGTGTGTGTGTAACGTGATGATGCCACTCAGTCAGGGTCAGTGTGTACATCCCATTAAGATGCAAATGATCCTCTCCATCGATGATGCTTTGTCTCTTAAACGATTGCTGGGGTGGGCTACGCTATGCATGCAGCGCTTACAATCCGGCACATTCTGTGGCTTCAAAGGGAATCCACCACACCATCCTTACGGTGGATTTCACACTCTTCCTGCCTCCGGTGTTTCGTGGGGGAAAGCCCCCCCCCCCCCCCCAAAAAAAAAGAGGCACACCGACAGACACATCATGGTCTGGTGTCTTTGGCTGCCAGCCCGCCAGTCAAGGTCAAGTCTGAAAGAGAGCGAGAGAGAGAGAGAGAGAAAGAGAGAGACGTCGACTTCAGCTGTACCGTGTCGTTGATACAACAGCTTGCGGCGACACAGAGTGGGAAAACACAAAAATACATCTGTCAATCAGACGAACAGATAGAGAAAGACAGGAAGGCAAGGTAGGCAATAATCGATAATTAATCGATACCTATTTTGGGCATGTTCAGAAACAGTAACACATTTCAGATCTACATGCTCGCAACACGCCACATTGTGAGGCGTTGTGAGCTTGTATATCTGTTATTTTCGTTATTGTACTACACCATTGTGCGACGGTATAACATAATGCTTACGTGGTTAAAGGGATAGTTCACCCAAAACATAACTTTTTTCTGTCAATAGTCACCCCATGGAGACTTGAATTGATGGATATTTTTTAGTTTTTGTGGCATTCCTGAACCAATAATTTGATGACTGAGACTCTTTGTGTCTCCTACCGGAACCGCTGCCGGTCATCAAATTATTGGCTTAGAAATGCGACAAAAACAAAAAAATCAGTGGGCGGTGTGGTCACAGTGGTCATCACAGTGATGGAAGTTCACTTAAAGAAAAGTAATATTGTGGACCAACCATTGTACACCCCTAACTTAAAAAAAAGCCATAAATGTGTTTTTTTTAAGTGCATAGTCCTATTTATTGGGCTATGCACATGTGTCATGTTTCACTAGCCAATCACAGTCCTGAATAGACTGATTGGCCAATCACGGTGCAGGGTTAGGGGGGTACACTGGTGGCCAATCACAGCGCAGGGTTGGGGGGGTGCAATGTCCAAACCTCACATATAGGGGCGGTTTCACCGCCCAAAAATATCCATGAATTCAAGTCTCCATGGGGTGACTAATCGATAGAAAAAAAGTCATTTTGGGTGAACTATCCCTTTAATCAATGTATTGATTATAAAAAAATACATATATATGTGCTTCTCAATAATTCCATTAATCAAAAAAGTAATCGATAGAGTAATCACTAAGAACATAATCAATAGTTACAGCCCCTAACTACGTCGTTAATAAATCAGCTTGTGGCGATACGGAGGGAGACAGAAAAACTAAAAAGAAATCAGTCAGACGAGACGAGAGATAAAGACAGGAAGGCAAGGCAAGTTTGTATTAGTAAAAGCACATTTTGAACAACAAATCAATTCAAAGTGCATTACATGAAACATTAAGACACAGAGCAAAACAAACACACCATTAAAAAGACCTTTGAATCCAATGAAGATAAACATAAGTAAAACTTAAAACAGAAAATAGTGCTTGATTAAAACTTGTTTTTAAAGGCGGCGGCAAACAGAAGTTTTTTGTTTTGTTTTAGCTTTGATTCAAAACTACTAAGAGTTGCAGTGAACCTGCTGTTTTCTGGGAGTTTGTTCCAGATATGTGGTGCATAAAAAAAGAGAACACTTCTTACTTCTCCACCTT
>NC_137605.1:48698853-48736353 GCF_963280865.1 Gymnoscopelus braueri
TGGAGGGAGGGAGGGGGGGTTGGAGAGCACCCATGCTATAGGTGGTCATAGGCCGGCCCACCTGACTATACTATATACTAGATCTATACTTACTTGGCTGGCACTTCGCGTGCCAATGTGCCGCGCGCTAAAAATAGCCCCGATCTGCAAGCTCAGAACGCGGCGCACTGCGTGAAGACTGAGAGAGGATGTGACGAGGGGTCCCAGGAGGGCAGAGACGGAGGAAGTGGTACTCAGGAGGAGGAGCAGCCTTAGAAGAAGAAGAAGAAGAAGAAGAAAAAGGGGGCGGGAGCTTGTTGTGTCCGTATAACTCCTTAACGGTCTCATCCGCACTTTTTCCAAAACAAGCCTCTCTTGACGTTGCGTACAGTATGAAGCAGAATGACAGCACCGCTAAAGCCTGAGTTCAATCGCGTGCCGCTTGTCTGTCTCGCCTCCAAAATGAGCCGATCTACAAGCTCACACCACAATGTGTGGCACAGCTATGACGTGTTGTTGTGTTGTGAGCTTGTAGATCTACTGTTTTGGGTGTGAAAGCCCCCTGTGTATTATGGGTGTCAGCGGTGTGCACAACTACTGTAAGAACACATTAAAACCTGAATGTAAAACAATTTTAAATGTTTAACCATAATCACCCATGTGTTTCTTGCGAGGACCAGGAAGTATTTCTGAAATTCCACTATAGTTTTGGGGACATTTGGCCCTCACAAGTATAGTAATACAAAACACACACACACACACACACACACACACACACACACACACACACACACACACACACACACACACACACACACACACACACACACACACACACACACACACACACACACACACACCCTCTGCCCATCCCCTTCCTTGCTGACACAGATAGCATTTCCCTTGTTTTGTGGTGAAATGGATGGATGCTGGGTGTAAAGGTGTTTAATGGATTCTAGGTGTTTTACTGTGTGTTGTGAAGGCAGTCAGGCTGTGCTGCTGCAGCGTCACATCGGTGGTACTGTACCTTATCATAGCTGGTGGGCTTCCGGAGAGGAGAGGACCACCCCACAGGGACACACAGAGTGGGAACAACACACGCCACTTTCCCCATGTGTGTGTCAACGCCGTGTGTGTGTTAAAGGGAGAGATGGAAGGGTGTGAGGAAAGAGGAGTGTGGATAAGTGGTGTAGTCTGGAGAGGGAGGGAGATGAGTGTTGACAGAAGACATGGTCAAATATCAAGATTCTTCTCTGCTGTATGTTGTATGTTGGCTAAACCCGTTTCTTTCTTGATTGTCAGTGTGCCAAATCAACATTATGTTTAATTATGACACCACATCAAAATATATTTTCAACATTGTGATGATTGTCCATAATAACAACCTTTATTTTCTTTTCTTCTTATTCTTTGGAAATATTTTATTTCACATCAGGATATGATCATTAGATTCAGATCAATAACCCACCCATCTCCCAGACTCCCTCCCCAGTCAGAGTTAGGAGTTTGAATCCATGTAGAATTATGTGCAGAATGCAATTAGCATACAGATGTGAGGGGGACTTAATTTAACGGACCAAAATGTTTTTGAATATTTAATAAAAAATAAAAAAACTCTCTCTCACACTTATGCCAGTGATGACCCTCCCCTGTGCCAATGTTTGCACCCGTGCCGAAGGTTTCCTACCCCTGGTATATACTGAACTTTGTTGTAGGTAATAGTGAAAATAGCCAACAACGGTTGCTGTTATTTTTCGCTGACTGTTGGCCTCTTTTCACCAAATGTTTGTCGACTATTATTACATGCCTATAGGGATGCTAGAGTTCATGTGGTCAGTCTTCACCGAGAGGCAAAGAGTGAGTCCCCTGTATGTTGGCTGAGCGTCCAATCGTGACCCTGTTGTAGCAAAATACAGGAAGTAGTTTGAGGTGAAGCTTATCTTCATAAGAGCCATCAGTTTATATCAGCTGTGCGATTTCTCTTCCTTCCCTCTGCTAACTGTACATAACGCCTACACCATGTACGGTTAAAGCGTTGCATCCACGCAGAGTGCACGCCCCCTGTGTATTATTCTATATAAATGTTATGTGTTGCATACAGAACTGTATATGTATGTATATCCCATTCAATCCGGGAACGCATCTGTGTCATTATAGATTTTTTAGCTATAACCATTATTTTATACTTTGGCTATTCAAAAATAGCAGATCTACAAGCTCATAGCTTGTAGATCTGCTATTTCTTTTTAATCGTGAAAATGTTGTCTAAAAATTCAAAGATTCAAATATTTGCAGAAATGTTCACGATAAATTAAAAAAAATAGAGATCTACAAGCTCGTAGCTATGAGCTTGTATATCTGCTATTTTTGAATAGCCAAAGTATAAAATGATGGTTATAAATCCAATCTAAAATGACACAGATGCGTCCCCGGATTGAATGGGATATAGACTGTGCCCTGCATTCAAATGAATGCAACGGCTTCAGTGATGAGCACCGGTTTCCTGGAAACGAGAGGTCAGGACCTCAACCATGAGATCACTTCACTACGAGGACTATACACTACGATCTGACCCTCCTCTGCAAAAGCACTCCGAGTGGGCGAGCCATTTATCATTCGCGTTATTCGGGCTTATAATAATGGAGGCCGGAAAAGAAACCAATATAATATATATATAATTATCAGAATTGTAACCGAGGCGGTTTCTAATGGCTTTGCAATTGTGATTGCAATATGAAGAGGACACAACAATAACCGTGTTTACTTGACTGGTATTTCCTACTAATGAGTCCGGGGTTTGAATATCCAATTACGGCTCGACAGAAGCAGTTTATGCCGTATAGTGGTGGGCTGCTGCTGCTGGATCCAACCAGCTTTAATGCACTTACAACTGCTACACACGGCACAACATGGGGGCTTGATAGAATTAAGGTCAGCTTACAAGATGTAGATTAGCTTCCCCACTCCACACAACGACGACAACAACAAAAAAAGTCCTTCTTCTCTACTGTGACTTCCTATCAGTGTTTTGATTTAGTTTAGTCATAGTCTTTTTAGTCATCTGAAATGTTTTTGTGTTTGTCTAGTTTTAGTTGACTAACTATCATAAGATTGTAGTCGACTAAATCTACAGTTGATTTAGTCGACTGAAATATATTTTGGCGGTGCCTTGATAGCGTCGTAATGGCTGATTTTACACTTGGTTGCATGCTGAAAATATCCGATCTACAAGCCCACAACGCGTCGCAGCGCAACGCGTTGTGAGCTTGCTATTTTCAGAGTCCAACACCCGAGCGCAAACAAACATAAAATGACTTGTCTTAGTTCTACTGGATCTCTTCTCCACTAGTCCCTCCCTGACATTTTACTCTAGTTTGTATTTGTTGACGAAATTGTCAATATACTTTTAGTCACCGTATCTTAGTTTTTATTTAGTTTTTGTCAGTGAAAAAATTTAGTCGACGAACATTTTTCGTCATAGTTTTAGTCGACTAAAATAAATCAACACTGCTTCCTATGTCTAGAAGAAACACTGTTGTAGTTACTTAGTCCAGGTTTAGGACGGAAATTTACGCTTGAGGAAGAATTGTGGTAGAGTTATACCTTTTATATTGTTTTTCTATTGTTATTACGTGGATCACATTTTGCCTTATACAGTACAGTATATGTTCTGACCATCTGAATAATCATAGGGTCAAGGAGGCATGGTGGTGGCAGAGACTTGGTATACTATTGTTTTGGGTACAGCTCGGTCCTGTCTCACACACACAAGCAAGTTCCTCTCTTATCCGTGTATATAACTAGGCTCTCTCACCCCCCGAGAACTACTGTACCTTTGAATATTTTATTAGACGGAAATGTAAAAACAGCACAAGTACAGTCAAACACTTTGTCTAAAAGGATAACACCAAAAAAGTCCTTGCGGTCTTGTTTCCATTGGGGTCCTAGGTATTGAATTCATCAACATATCAAATAGCACCAAACATTCAATATCATCACAATATAAAACACTATAAAGTACAGAAGTCCTGATGTCACTCGTTCATCTCCTGGGTCGCAGAAGTAATTTCTCAATAGAGAATAACATTGGGTTATCTTAGAATAGTCTCATATAAGAATTGTGGTCCAAAAATAAACAAACTGTCTCGCCGATATTGTCAGGGAGGTGGCTCTGTATCGTTTATGATAGTCAGTCACTCATTAAATACAGTCTGTTTCTGGCAAAATTTTAACTAATTCGGCGGAAGTAACATTAGCGTTTTCTCACTGTCAGTTGATGCTTCATATCCATAAGAGTCAAACAGCCAGGATCATTTGTTTATTTTTGGAACACAGTTCTGCGTTTCTTCACCTGGCATCATCATTCTACATATTGTGTTCATTATTTCACACTGTTTCAAAAAATCGCACATCTAGGACTTGGCCACGCAAAGTTTTTTCAGTTTGAGAAATTTTCTTTAGATTTAATCCATGCTAGCACTTCAGCATCAAATAAAATACTCCCCTTGTAATATTCTATTGTTGGGTTATGATTCGGCTCCTTTGTTGCAGTGTTTTGATCATGATCCGAGCGCACTGCGGCTGGCTGCCAGGTCCAGTCAGGAGAGAACCCCCTACTGTGAGGTGATGAGGTGGGCTGAGGTATCGGCCGGGGGGGGGTTCACTCGCACTGAGTTTACTGAGTGCACGCCGTTGTTGAGGAACTCTGCCAATTTAGCCATTAGCGTGTCTTAACCCATTCAATCCGGGAACACATCTGTGTCATTTTAGATTTGAGCTATAACCATTATTTAGTACTTTGGCTATTCAAAAATAGCAGATCTACAAGCTCATAGCGTGGCACCGAGTGCTGCACTACGAGCTTGTAGATCTGCTTTCTTTGAAAAAACTAGAACAAATTTGCAAATCTTTGAATACATAGTTTTTAAAGCAAACATTTTTTCCTCGAATATTTGCTTCATGGGGGGTCCCCGGAACAAAACATTTTGAGATGGGGGTCCGCGGCCAAATACATATACATTTTTTTTTTGTAAATCCTAACAGTATGTTGCTATATCAGTGGTGCGCCAACCTTTTCCATGTCAAGGACCCCCAAAATGATGTCTATTTGGCCGTGGACCCCCATCTCAAAATATTTTGTCAGGGACCCCCAGAAGCAAATATTGGAGTTATAAATGTTCGCTTAAAAAATATATATATTCAAAGATTTGCACAAATTGTCAAGATTTTTCAAAAATAGCGGATCTACAAGCTCATAGTGCGGCTCTCGGTGCCGCGCTATGAGCTTGTAGATCTGCTATTTTTGAATAGCCAAAGAAATCTAAAAATGACGCAGACGCTTTCCCGGTCTTAATGGATTAAGCATCTCTGTCCTACACACCTTCCCCATCACATCACATCACATCCAAAGGGCTGGCTGGAAGGTAGATAGAAGGCAGGGCTGACTCACTGGCTGGCAGACAGGGAGGCGAGAACGTTCTCTCCCCCTGGTAGACCTGGAGCTTTTAAAAAGGGCCCCTCAGGGGCTCTCCATCACTCCTAAGGGACCCGGGCTGTCTTAATGGTCGTAAAATTTGGCCAATCAGTTCGTGTCGTGACGGCTATTTGGAGTTATAGATATAGAGTAATTCAGCCAAGACCTTGAAAGCCAGTACATTTTGTATGCAAGGGTGCATTTGATTCCACTTGTACACTCTCAGAGTTAAATGAACTCTCTGAGGATTTTACAGTTTGGACTGGGGTCCAAGAGATCAAACTAATGGGGCCAGATTCAGACCTGTATATTACTATATTTTTAGCTTGTAGAACTGCTATTTTCAAAGGATTTGCATACATTTGAAAACATGTGAAATGGGACCTTCTGCAAAAGGAGTACTTTCTACTTTTGGTACTTTTAAGTATTTTTTGTTGCCAATGCTCTTTTTTGTAAAAAAATACTTTTACTCAAGTAAATTTTGAATACCGAACTTCTACTTGTAACAGAGTGAGACTATTTTTGCAATAGGGTATTTATACTTTTACGTAAGTAAAACAATTGTAGTACTTCTTCCATCACTGGCCTGATGTATAATCAAACCAGGGGGTCCTTGAAATGAACAAGGTTGAGAATCACTGGTCTAATGGTCATAAACGTTGGCCAATCACTTTGCGTCGTGATAAAGGCTATTACAGTTATAGTTCTGGAGCAATTTAGCCAAGACCTTGAAAAGCCATCCAGTACATTCTGTGCAGAGGGACAATTTCTCTATTCATTATAGAGAAGCTTCTCTATTCAGAGCCTCAGACATGGTGACGGACGCTAAAGCAGAATTACTTAGCACCTTTAGTAAGGCAAGTCATTATACTCCACTGTGTTTGAGGCTGCTTTTTAATAGGCTATTCTCTGCAGGTGATTGCTGTGCTCTCAATGTTGGGCAATTTACTCAGGGAGAATAATATGTCACTAGTTACTTGTTAATAGTAATATCACATTACTTATTACTTGGTATCATATCAAAGTGGTGATAGCTTGTAGATTTGTTATTTTTCTCCTGCTATGGAGTATAAATTATAGGCTTAAATATAGTCTTATCTTATTTGCAATAGAAACAAGCCTTTGGCTTTTTTTTTTGTCACATCCATTTGCCTTATTTTTCAACACATTGTAACTGCTGTACTTGTAAACATGTGTCAATATAAAATATTCAATCAATCAATCAATCAATCAATGGTCGAAAACAAATTGCGATCATTAGTAACTCAAAAACTTAATTGTAATATCCCATTAAAACCGGGAAAGCATCGGTGTCATTTTAGATTTTTGCGTTGGCTATTTAAAAGTAGCAGATGTACAAGCTTGAGAACTTGAGATTGAGAACTACTGATTTAGAAGGCATTTGTAGAATCGGCCTCAGGTCATGTTATTATAGTTTTGGCGATTTTAGTTACACTACTGGTTACTGGGGAAAGTATGAATGTTGCAGTAATCTATTACTTAGCAACTAGTTACTGCCTAGTAAGTGCTGTAAGTAGTTTTCTCCCAGATTGCTCTGGTTCCTCGGCGGTCGGTGGCTTATCTTATCTGCATGCTGCTTCTAATAATGGACTCCTATCTGGGCCATCAGTTGGCTGTTGGAATATTTGATTCCAGCGCTGATGTTAATTAGTCTCCGTGCAAGAGGAATTCTAACCCACAATATCTCCAGGCTAGCTCACCAAACTCCTTTCAAAGCGAACAGCCAGAGAGTTCATGATGCCAAATTATGCAGATGCGCTCGAGCAAAGACCGATTACAAGACACTGTCGGGTGTCCTGGGGACCACCATCAGGGATCCAAATGGACCCCTTATGGGTCTGTAACTCAAGAGAGCGTACAAATGGAACCGAACATCCTGCAGAGCCACACTTTTGAAGAAGCAGAGAGAAAATGCACCGTGACATCAATGTCATCAATGCTGAAAACCTGCAATGGCGTGATGTCCTTCTAGGGTTGCTTCCTTATTTGGAAGCTAAAAGATGTGCGTCTTATACAGTTCAATACAAGGTCTGCTAAGAGGATTTTAAACCCAAGAAAGCCTATGGCTTGTTTCCATTGGGGTCCTTTGTACTCAATTCATCAAATTGAGTACACATGTTGTCCCTTATTTGAATTGCAAGTGGTATACAACCATCCTGTTTTGTGATGTATTCTATGCAGAACAACACTCAGGTCGTCCTTTACCTCCTCCAGGTATTTCAGCGTTGCTGTTGTTACATTTGAAGTGAAAATGGAGGTTATACAGTGCATAGACGGTACAAAGAGCCCAGTCTCCCTTTGGATTTTAAGAGCAATACTATGTTATGTATGTCATTATGTTGCCGCTTGCATATTTTGCTGTTGTTGGGACAGAAACCTCTTATCTCCATATTCTAACTTTTCGGCGTTTCTCGTAAATGAACGTCCTACTTGATCATTCTACAGCGTCACACAAAAGCATCAAAAGCCGCGTTTCGAGCTTGTAGATCTGCTACTTTTGATGCTTTTGAATTTTAATCCTGAAAAGTCACAGTTTGGGATATATGAGGTTTCCACTCGACCAGAGACGAGATTTGTAAATGTGTTTCGGAAACACCCTGTCATCACTTCAGACATAAGGTGACATTCTATTATGCTAAGCCACCAGAATAATTCCCATTCCATTTCCCATATGTGTTTCTTTCTGACTTGTGAAAGGCACACAAAGACTTTGTATAGCAACGGAAGCATATTTGTGTTGTTGCGGGCCAAGAAACCAATTGGTTATTTTTAACACAGCGGCGGTTATAAAGTTTCTAATGGAATGTATGAGAGTCTCCAGTGTCTCCATTTTTCCCCCCCTTCTTTTTTTCCCGTCTATATCCGGGAGAAGTTGAATTATAGCATGCATATATACTTTCTCAGCAGCGTTGGCCCACATTCATACATAGTTGGGAACTGCACAGTACAAGCACACTGTCTTCTAGTGTTCCTGTATTAAAGTTCTCAGTCGACTCGCCTTCTATGAAAGCATGTCGCGCATCAACAAATAGTCAATCTACAAGCTCACAACACGTGTTGTGAGCATGTACTGTAGATCGGCTGTTTTTGGTTATTGGTCATTTTAAGTTTAAAGAGTGTTTGAAGTGGTCAAACTAGCAATAGAGTAGATTTTCAAAAGCATCTTCCATAAACATGAATGGTCTAAAAAATGTCATAAAATCAAAGGTTCAAAGCCTGAATCTGTGATTTATTCAACTGGCTGGCTGTACAGTATGTAGAACAGCAGCAACATAAGTTTAGAATGATGATAATACCTAAACATAATCATAACATTTTGAGTCATGAGATTTTATTTTGTTGTGTTGGGCCACTGAGCGCCAATAGAGCCATTGTGGGGTTACAACAAGTGCCTTGTGGCAGTTGCTGAGGAAGACATAATTCCCAGGGATTGAGACCTTCAACCTCACGGTTAGAAACCTGCTTTTCCACTCTAGGCTGCGCTTTTTGTCCAATTGTCCTTGAGCAAGACACTGCTGAAACCACTTAACTCATTAAAAGCAGGAAAGCATCTGTCATTTTAGATTTTAACCACTTTAACCATTATTTTATACTTGGCTATTAAATTATTATTATTAAATCATGAAAATGTGTGCAAATCTTTGAATATATATATTCAAAGATTTTAAGCGAACATTTGTCACTCAAATCTTTGCTTCTTCTGGGGGGTCCCTGGAACTAAATATTTTGAGATGTCGGTCCGCGGCACAGATAATTTTGGGGGTCCTTGACATGACAAAGTTTGAGAACAACTGATATTATAGCAATATAAGTGTTTCAGAAAACTGTTAGGATTTAGAAGACATTTGTAGAATCGGCCTCAGGTCAGGTTAACTGCTCCCAATGAAGCAGGTTGGTTTGATTGATTTATTGAATATTTTATTAGACAGAAATTTAGAAACGGCACGAGTACAGTCAAACACTTTGTCTAAACACCAAAAACGTCCTTGCGGTCTTATTTCCATTGGGGTCCTATGTGTTCAATTCATCAACATATAAAATAGCACCAAAACATTCAATATCATCACAAAATATAAGACACTATATGTACAGATTAGGGGGGAAAAGGGGGTGGGGGTAAAGAAAGGGTGGGGGAGTTGCATGTCTAAGGGAGAGGTGATAGCTACCTCCCCCTTTGGCCTTCTGAAAGGTGCATTTTCAGGGCTGTTTTAAAGGAAGCCAGTGATCTACATTTTTTGAGGGATGGGGTCAGGGCAGTCCACACTTGGGTGGCAGTGCTGTAGAAGGTGAATTTGCCCATGTTTTTTTTATGGGTGGGTGGTACCAGATCGTTGTTTACACTCCCTCTAGTATTGTGGCTGTGGGTGCTGTGCATTGCACCTGCTTGCATTGCACCTGCTGTGCATTGCACCTGCTTGCCTGTGTGTGTGTGTGTGTGTGAATGGGTGAATGTAAGAAACATTGTAAAGTGCTTTGGATAAAGGGGGGCTATAGAAATGCAGACGTCCACAGAGCTGTTTGCAGTCCAGAGGCTGACAGCAGGCCAGAGCAGACAGGGAAGGTAATAATGTAATCTCAGTCTGCACCCAGTATTACCACTCCTCCTCCACCTCCCCAAACGCCACACTGGCCAAAGTCAAACTGTTGGTCGTGGGACATTTGTCGTTTCTCTGCTCAACATGCAAAGTGTGTTGAGACAAGTTGTTGTGATTTGGCAGTGTAATACAATTGAATTGAATGTACCGACCGTACACTATGCCACCTTGGTCTGTGCTTTCACCAAACCGTGCAGTTGAACTCTTATCGGCCCCTCCCTCTGTCACCCCATTGGCCCCTCCCTCTGTCACTGGGCCCCCAAATAATTGGCAGAACACAAAGATTTTTATGATCATTAATATACTAATGATATTAGTGAATGAAATGAAAATCAGCATCTCCAAATCTGAGGCCATGGTTCTCAGCAGGAAACCGGTGGATTGTGCAGTCCGGGTAGGGAATGAGGCTTTGCCCCAGGTGAAGGAGTTTAAGTATCTCGGGGTCTTGTTCACGAGTGAGGGGAGGACGGAGCAGGAGATCAGCCGGAGAATCGGAGCAGCAGGAGCGGTATTGCAGTCGCTGTACCGCACTGTGGTGACGAAAAGAGAGCTGAGCCAGAAGGCAAAGCTCTCGGTCTTCCGAGCAATCTTCGTTCCTACTCTCACCTATGGTCATGAAGTGTGGGTCATGACCGAAAGAATAAGGTCGCGGGTACAAGCGGCCGAAATGAGTTTTCTCAGACGGGTGGCTGGCATCTCCCTTAGAGATAGGGTGAGAAGTTCGGTCACCCGGGAGAGACTCGGAGTAGAGTCGCTGCTCCTTCGCTTGGAAAGGAGCCAGCTTAGGTGGTTCGGGCATCTAGTACGGATGCCTCCCGAGCGTCTCCCTAGGGAGGTCCTCGCTGCACGTCCCACTGGGAGGAGACCCCGGGGCAGACCAAGGACCAGATGGGCGGATTACATCTCCACACTGGCCTGGGAACGCCTCGGGATCCCCCAGGAGGAAGTTGCTAATGTTGCTCAGGAGAGGAAGGTCTGGAGCTCTCTGCTGGAACTGTTGCCCCCGCGACCCGACTCCGGATAAGCGGTTGAAGATGGATTAATATACTACTAATAATATTTTATTACAATGTCTTGGTATATTTTTCTTTCAAAAAAGATATTGATAATTAGGAACTTAAAGTTTACTACGTTAGTTCCATTGATCCAAGTTGGAACACAATCAATGGATTGACACACACACACACACACACACACACACACACAGCCAGTTCATCGGCTATTCAGGAACCTCTCAGACACACAAAAGGCGTGTGTGCACTGCACAGACCAGATAGCATGGAAGAGAAGAGAAGAGAAGAGAAGAGAAGGAGGCTGAGGTGTTCTTTCCACATGGCGTACAGTATCACCTCACCTCTCTGCTGGCTGCAGACGCAAGACGATAGCTCTGCTTTGTGTCTGGCTGATGCGTGAAAGCAAACAAAAGCAAGGAAATGCGTTGTTTACGTAGCGGGCAGCAGTGGTGGAAGAAACTACTCTGATTTTTTTGGAACGTACTTTGTTACAAGTCAAAGGCCTGTTAGTCGAAGTACAAAAGTATTGGCATCAGAATATACTTGAAGTAGAAAAAGTTAAAGTACTCATCATACAGAATGCCCAATTCAGAATCATATTATGTTATTGGATTATAATTATTGATCATTAACCACTTAAGCCGTTTATACTTACTGTACACTGTACACAAAACATTGCCAGTCTACAACGTGTCATGTTGTGAGCTTGTAGATCGGCTATAAAAAAAGAGGATTTTTTAATTAATAATTAATTCATTATTAATAATCTAAATCTGCAAAGTAGCAGGTAACTAAAGATGTCTAATAATTGTTGTGGGGTAAAAAGCACAATATTTGCCTCTGAGATGTATTGGAGTTAGGAGTATTGTATCAAAAACAAGTAAAAGTCCCTACAAAATTAATTAAGTATAGTACTTGAGTAAATGTACTTGGTTACTATCCACCACTGGCAGGTAGGCAGGTTGCTGAACCCAAGTTACCCAGTGAAATCTACAGTGTAATCCTCATATGTTTTGGAACATATGAGGTTTTCCACCCGACACTGCAGAGACGATAATACTGTTACGCTCTTCTGTCTTCTGGGCGTTATTTGGACATCATCGCTCAGCCTGATGTCATGTGTTAACTGCTCTGCTGAAGCCCCGTTGCATTACTGACCGCCGCATTATTATGATCCTTAGTCATAATTCTACTTGTCATACAATGTGAGTGTGAGTGTGAGAGCGTGTGTGTGTGTGTTTGTACACTTGTGAGGACCAAATGTCCCCACAAGTATGGTAGAATTTGAGCAATAGACGTTGTGAGGACCATTTTCCTAGTCCTAGAGTTTTTTGGAGCGTGTTGGAAACCATGCCACACAGATGGAGCAAAGATGAGATTCCTGTGTGGGTGTTCGAATGATTGATCATAATGATGGCATACGAGAGACAGCCAATGTTGAATACTGAAACGTTCTGAAGCAGTCGTACAATGTATAATTGCATAAAGTGATCGGACACTTTGATTAGAGGTATGGGTTGTGTACTTAAAGGAGTAGTTCACCCCAAAAATTACCTCTTTTCTATCAATTACACACCCCATGAAGCCTTGAATTCATGGAGATTTTTTGGCTTTTATCGCATTCCTAAGCCAATAATTTGATATCCGATGGTCTCTCATTTTTTAACATCGTCATGGTGTAACTAGTCCAATTAGTGACATATATCGCTCCGTTGTGCAGTTGATTTGAAATTAATAGTCCAACATTAGTGTCTCATTGACTTCCATTGACGTTCAAACAAAGTCACTCTTTTAGCACATAAATGAACACAAACACAGCTGATTCTGACAATAGGTCAGCTATTTTGTGCTTAAGGATTATTGCCAAAAAATTGCAACGATTTGTAAAAATGGCATTCATAAAATTGGCATTCCAGTAAATTAATACAAACGTATGTGTGCGTGTGCGCGCGCGTGTACGTGCATGCAACATGATGAGAGTGTGGTCCGTCAGAGGTCCTGTCACAGCGTCCCCTCTCATATGACGGCCCTGCCTGCGGTGTTAGCGTGTTGGCGTGTCAGTGAGACGTGTTGTTGTGTGTTCGTTAGCACTGGACTGGTACAGTAGTAGTCAGCTCTCTGGACACGGAGAGAGGGAGAGAAGGAGGGAGGGAGGGGTGTCACTGTACACTCAGCACAACCAGCGTGATATAAGTAAGAGAGTGACGACACTAGCATAGACTCCCATTGTGAGAATGGAATGAGGAAGTTCCAATGTTTGGAACTACAGGAGGCAACATCCCGCTTTGCGGTGAGATCAAAGCGTGACGCAACTCTCTCTCTCTCTCTCTCTCTCTCTCTCTCTCGGGTCTGAGCACAACCACCTCCATGTCTCCACTCTCCATACTAGAGAGACAGAGGGACCAAATGTATTCTGCATCACCTACATACGTACCTACTTAACCCAACAACAGTTTTGTGAGGTTTCCTGTTTCCACCCAACAGTGTCAAATGAACGTCTCACTTGAACATAGTGTGACCCCTGTGCAATCATAGGCAGACTTGTAAAAAGGCGAATATAGCTATGTCAATAACTATATTCCTTTATAGTTATTGACATAAATGACTAAGCCCTTTGACAGGAAATACAAAGCAGCAATTCACATAAAAGCTCTGGCTTTAGGGTCCCCCCCCCCCCCCGAGCTCTTGGGCCCCTGGGCTGAGGCTCAGTAGACCCTGTAGGACCACCTCACACCAGCTATAAGAGCTGTGCATTATTCACCATTCTTGTAGTCCCACTGCACAAAGTCGAGGGTGCATAATTAATTCTGATTAAAGTTTGATAACATTGTCATTTCCAGCCGCCTCTTGGTACTTAAAGGCTATGGTACTGTACCTCACTGCGAGGCTATACAGCTACCACGACAAATTAAGCAGGATTTCTATTCTCATTCCTATGTCGTCTCTGTCGCGTGGAAAGCTCATATGGAGATAGGAGGTTTCTGTCCGACAATGACGATATCCTCTTTGACCCACCGCTCCAGTTCCTTATCATCCATCCTGGTTGTCTTGTCTGTCTTGTCTGAAAGGTTTTGGTTTCCTTTAAGCACGCTGTAGATTGTGACACGTTGTGTTGTCAGCCGAGGTTCCCATGCGAGCAGCAGCAGCGGGCACTGAGTTTTAATCCTATTATAGGCCCTGCTGAACCTCCTTCCTCCCCCGCGTGACGTGAGGCAACGTCCTCATCAAGTATTGATGCCTGCCGGTGGTGCTGCCACTGCTCTTAAACTGAGACATTTTGCCACCGTCGGGGCAGAAACCTCTTCATCTCTCCATACTGTAGTTTAACTTTGTGTGTTTTTTTCGTCAATAACGCCCTACTTGAAAGTAGCAGATCCGTCGCCCGGGTGGCTGGCGTAGTGGTATGGGCACCTAGGCTGCTAATGCTCGAATTAAGGTTCGAATCCCGTTCCCGACAACCTTTCACTGTATTCTATCAAATAAAGGCAGAAAAATCCCCCTAAAAAAAAAGTAGCAGATCTGCAAGCTCGAAACGCGCCACGAAGCGACGCGTTTCAAGCTTATAGACCTGCTACTTTTGCAGTTTTTTTTATTTGAATCCTGAAAAGTAACAGTTTTGGACATATGAGGTTTTTCACCCGACAGACGATGTGTTTGTTTATATGTAGATGTATTTTTTTTCTTCTTTCTTTTTCGGAAAACATTGGCGTTGGCAGCTCGTTCCAGCGGAGTGTTTCGGTGACAAGACGCTGTCACCGCCAACACTCTCTGAAGTACACACTTGATATTCACGGGAGACGTGTTTTGCCGGCGTACTGCCTCGCCACATTAGCATGCACAAACTTTCAAAGTGGAATTTTCCTTCACCATCTCCCGTCGGCGTCGCCTTCCTTTTCGCTTTGTTATTACGTCTCACTCCGGGACCGTTTCACTGGCTGGCTGCCTCTCCATAAATGTCTCCCGGTTGTCCTTTATATCCGACATCTCTTCTCTCTGGGCTTTATTACCTTCTACTTTAACAATGACATTCACATTCTGTCCCATACGGCTTCTCACTTAACTCACTCGTCCCTTATTGCAGTGGTTCTCGAACATTTTCATGTCACGGACCCCCCCGTCCCCCCGTCAAGGACCCCCGTAAGATATTTGTGTTGTTAATTAATTCATTAATTTATTCATAATAGGACCACAATGGAAACAAGCCCTTAGGGCTTTTTGTGTTATCCTTTTAGCATCATTGTATAATCGTACCACTGTACTATCCTGCAAACTGTCAATAAAATATTTAATCAATCAATCAAGGCCGGGTTACATTTGGTTTCATTCGTACACAATCAGAGTTACAGTCCCATAAAGGGTCCATTTGGACCCCTGGTTGGTCCTGGGACCCGACCTTGAGAACCACTAATATATTTTATTTTATTTATTTTTTATTTTATTATTTTTGGGGCTTTTATGTCTTTATTGATATGACAGGAAATGGGGAGAGTGATGGGGAGTGACATGCAGCAAAGGCCGTCGGGATCGGTACTCGAACCCGTGCCACACTCAGGCTCAGGCTACATTAGAGCCTAGGTGCCTGGACCGCTACGTCAGCGGTCCGGGCCGAGAACCAGTAGTCTTGATACCACTGAACTCGGTGAGTGTGGTTATAAATACGACTCTGATCCCGCTGACCTAAATTACGTCATGTCTGTGGGTTTGTTGTTGTTGTGTTGGCTTGTTGTTTGTTTAGACTGTAGGTAACCATAGTAGCGCTACAGAAAAGGGAAACTGGGGAAAGGGTACAGTGGGAAGTGTTCCAGGGCGCTCCAGGTGTAAGCCACCTGCCAGCGGAGCTGCAAGGTGACTCCAGCAGGTCACCTCTCTCTGGATATCATAGTAATTAGAGATCCTTGCAGTTGCAGCAGGTGTCGTGGACAAAATGCCATTCACTTTATGAACATACATCCCACGCTGGGGTGAAAACAGGACACAAAAAAGTCTATTTCAGACCCTGTTGTTCACAGCCTGCTTGTTCTAGCAGCACTCTCTATGACAGTGGTTCCCAAACTTTTTAGCTTAGAGACCCAAAAGATAAATTTGATGTCTCCCCAGGACCCAAAGTATTGCATTGTATACAAATAATTATGGATTTCCCCCCCCCCATTTATTCATGAAATTCTTTTGAAAAATGTTTGAATTTCTTATTGATTCATGATGTTTTGGGGGAATTTTTGGAAAATCTTTTGAAATAACAATAATAATTTAAAAAAAAATAGGAATCGGAGAATAAAGGGATATTTACTTACCATGACAATGGGTCCGCGACCCAAAGATGGGTGTCGACTCTCAACCTACTGTTTGGGAAACAGTGCTCTATAATAATCTCTCAGATTCCCCATTTGCAGTTTCAACGTGTACTGTACATTCTAAGACAGAGACACAGGAGGCAATTACAATGGTTCATTACTATCTTCCTCCCCTCTGAGAGAGCTCTGTGCCATCCTTGGATAGCGCTGTCACAAAGCAGCAGGCCTATAGGCCGGAACATGACGAGATGGAAGCAGGATGTGGATGCCTGGACATGGGTTTGTGTCAACATATAGGCCTCAGTAGTCACACAGCAGCAGGGGTTGGTTAGTTAGTGTGAGAATCTGCTGCTTCTGCAGTGTGGGGTAGAAACAGAACATTCTGAACTCCGAATACTATTACTTAATGGTAGTATTTCCAAATATTTCCCTTACATTGGAGACTTGAGTTTGAATCCGGGGGGATTCACATCAATTCAGTACAACACTGGTGATGACCTACAGGGCGACTAAGGTCAAATGGCAATCCCTCTCTCTGCAGGATACGATTCAGCCCTACACCCCTTCCTGTGTACACTACTTTAATCATCTGACGTCTGTCCCTCCCTTTGCTACTGTATGACACCCTGGCCAACATTCCTGGCATCCTCTTCTCCCAAGTTGTGGAATGTCCTCCCGCCTCCCATCTCAGTCAGGACTGCAGCCTCACTCCCCATTTTCCACTGCAGTCTGAAAACTTCAGATTCCATCTCACCCCCTAGAAAGTCATTATTTCTTTGTATAAGTACTTGTTGTTGCCTATATTTAGATAGATGCTAGTTATGATATCCAGATGTACGATGGTTGGTTGTTCACGGATGCTGGTTTTGTTATTCTAGACAGATGTTAAGTTTGATATCCACCTGCTCTCCGATTTCCTACCTGTCAACTCCTGTTTTTCTCGTAATTTTTCTGTATTTTTACCCTTCTCTCCAACTGTCCTCCCATTTAATGATACTTTTTACTTTAATTTCTTAATGAAATATATATAACACAACGCTAAGACAACACAAACCTAACACAACGCCTCGCACTCGCTATTTCCCAGTTCAAATATGATTATTTTGGCGGGTAGCGGCCTGAAAAGTCTGGGAACCCTTGCCCTAGTTGGAGAGAACAGCACATGGAATGAAACGGCTGACACACCATCGCACCATGACACCCTAGACCTGTTCTCTTTGGCACTCAATTTACTCCACCGTTTACCCTGTTGTTGGTTGACTAGAGTTCCAGTCATAAATTACCCCAGACCGTGCACTTAATTTGCACTTAATACACTTGAATTGGTGAATGCAGCCAAGTAGCACCTGTCTATAAGTCCCGGATTACTCCGATTTATAATTTAGACGTTTAGACGCTCTTGTCCAGTGAGACATGTGCACGTGCGAGATCGGAATAAGCCGAGTAAGCATAAAATCTGATCAATAAACTACGTGAATTATCCTATAAATAGAGTGCAGAGAGAACGGCGTATAGTGCCTCAAAGAAACTAGGATACCAGGTAAACAATGAACCTAACATCTGTCTAAAGAACATACACTGTACATTATGTGACTATTATCTCCCTTTGCCAGAGAAGATCCCACTTTGTGCTGAGTGGTACAGTACTGTAGGTGTTTGGTTTCCCATGCAGGAGACCCAGGTTTGAATCCAGGGGGTTACATACTGTCTATATTAACCACTTAAACCGTATACAGTATACTTAGTTGACCAGGGTCCCTGGGGGTCCGCAAAAGTGTCAATTTTGGGGGTCCTTGACATGAAAAAGTTTGAGAACCACTGGTCTAGTGCATAGAAAAGGTTATAGACAACCTTGTTCTTCGACCTACTTACTATTGTGTGTTTTCTGATAGTCTCTCTCATTTTCTATTGTGATATGTGTGCATGCACTCACTATTAGACGTGACTCTGAACCCGATGACTTTTTTACGTCACGTCTGTGTTTTTGTTGATCTCGGCTTTGTTGTTGTTGTTTGTTTAGAGGCACTGGTAACCATAGTAGCACGGCTACAGGAAAGGGAAACTGGGGAAAGGGTACAGCGGGAAGTGTTCCAGTGTTGTACTGGGAAACCCGGCCCGTGTAAGCCACCTGCCAGCGGAGCTGCAAGGTGACTCCAGTAGGCCGTCCGCCCTGCGTATTAGAGTAATTAGAAATTAGTCCAGGCCTAAATGTTTAATTAGCTCAGGGGGGGTGGCAAAACACGACACGCATGTGTAACTCTTTAGTGGCCAATGAAACACACACACACACACGCGCGTGTGGTCGCGTGGTCCAGCCCGGAAAAGGTTTGCTCTTGTGACAGCGGATTGATGCGGCAGAGCGAGTTTTGAGAGACTGTGTACTGTAGTAGAGACTAGTGCATGTCTGTGTGTCTGTGAGTGTTGGTGTGTGTGTGTGTGTGTGTGTGTGTGTTTGTTGCTTGTGTGGTGGTGGTCTGAGAGATAAGCCTCTGTTGTGTGTGAACGTCTGTATTGGAACATCGACGGCAGTGTGTGTGTGTGTCAGCTGCACAACCCGGAGAAAAAGGCTGAAGCTGTGTGTGTGGTATATTTTTTTCCCTTCTTTTTTGATCAGAGAGAAGCAAGATGGAGATAAAACGGCTCTCATCCTAGCAGAGAGAGGTAGCAGCGGGTCTCTACGGGGAGGGGATGACACACACACACACACACACACACACACACACACACACACACACACACACACACACACACACACACAGTGGAGAGATGAAAAGCGGTGCCGATCTGGAGGGGAGGGGTTGCTTTCGGAGGCTTGAAGTCCTATTTTTTGGCTGGAGCAGTGGTTACCGCAGATGGACATTTTTGTTGTTGTTATTGTGGTGGTTCTTCATGTTGCTCGTTTTCGTCTGTCTGTCTCTCTCTATCTGTCTGCCCCCCCCCTGTCTGTCTTGCCCCCTAGCACTTCACTCTCCCTGTACCCCTTCTTGCCGCCTTCACTTTCGATTGATGCCAGCGACTGACCAGGATATGGCTACCATGCAGACATAATCCTGGTCACTCGCTCTCATGTCTTTTGTTTTTCTTAGATCAGTTTTTCCTTCCTCCACAAATGTTCAGAATGTGATTTAGATTGCATCTTTAACAATGTGATTTAGATATTGTGCCATTTAGACGGATGCTAAGGTTCATTGTTTACCTGGTTATCTCATACAACAGTTTCAAATTTCAATGTGTGGAATGTTGTTTAGATGAGCACGTTTTGTAATGTTTAGACAGAATAGATGCTAGGTTCATAGTTTACCTGGTATCCAAGTTTCTTGCCATTTTTGCTATAACCATTATTTTATACTTTTTTTGCAAACACATTTTTGCAAATCTTTGAATATATATTTTTAAAACGAACAATTGTAACTCCGATCTTTGCTTCTAAACTAAATATTTTGAGATGGGGGTCGGCAGCCAAATACATATCATTTTGGGGTCCTTGACATGAAAAAGTTTGAGCACCACTGATATAGAAACTTTTTCAGAAACCTGTTAGGATTTAGAAGACATTTGTTGATGCGTTCCTGGATTGAATGGGTAATTAATTAGTTTTTTGTACGTCACTCTGGGTAAAAAAAACAAAATGCCTAAATTGTAATTGTAAATACTCCCTCTTTCTCTCCCCTTCCTCCTCCCTGTGACAGATATGTGTCACAAAGATGTCCACACGCAGCTGCCAGGGAACGGACTCGGTCATCAAGTCGCCCCTGGACACCATCCCTGAGGACAAGAAGGTGCGGGTCCAGCGCACGCAGAGCGGCTTCGACCCCTTCGAGAAGCCCACCAGCCAGGTGAAGAGGGTCCACTCTGAGAACAATGCCTGCATCTCCTCCTCTAAGGCCACCTCCACCGGGAAGGAGTCGCCCAAGCTGCGCCGACACTCCAGTCCCAGCTCTGTGAGTGGAAGGGATCCACCCCCCCCCCCCCCCCCCCCCCGACACACACCAACAACACCACCATCTCATTACTAAAGTACAATGGATGCTGATGGTCAATACCTTACAGGAGGGGTCTTCAACAGGGGGGGTCCGGGTCGGGACCCCTAGGGGGTCCTCAGAGTTACTACAGGGGGGGCGCCAAATCTTTTTGTGATATGTATTTTTTTTTTTTTACGAGAACTTTAGCCAAACATAGCAGATCTACAATAGCAGATCTACAAGCTCACAACTCCTCGTGCTGCGAGGTGTTGTGAGCTTGTAGATCGGCGATTTTTGGCATTTTTGGCATATTTTAGGTGTAGAGGGAAAAAAGAGCAGACCACATAAAAAAAACAAAAGTTTCATCTGAAACACAATTTTATACAATATAGAGGGGGTCCCTGCTTCATATCTCTCTCAGCTAGGGCGTCCTTGGCCTGAAAAACGTTGAAGACCCCTGCCTTACAGTATAGTAGAGTCTGTATAGTGACTTCTGTCTCACCATATATTGTTGGGCAGAAACCTCTTATCTCCATATTCTAACTTTTTGTGATTTTTCCTAAATTAACGCCCCACTTGATCATACTACAGCGTCACACAAAAGCATCAAAAGTAGCAGATCTGCAAGCTCGAGCTTGTAGATCTGCTACTTTTAATGCTTTTGAATTTTAATCCTGAAAAGTTACCGTTTTGGACATATGAGGTTTCCACCCGACGGAGACGATAAGTAACATAGTTACTACTATAGTCCATATGTTACATATAAACAATGTAGATCACAAAATGGTTCACATTTGTTCATTCATTTTATAACTACAACTCAACATTGAGATAGTATCCAAAAACAAAGATTTAACCATGCAATTAAATGTTGAGTTTATATGTAATGTAACTATGTCACTTATGATGAGAGACACAACTCGTGTACAGAACTTATGTAGCCATTTGTATCCATTGTATGTTTCCTAATGAGAACGGGCTCCCCCAATACACACTCACTCACTCACACACACACACACACACACACACACACACACACACACACACACACACACACACACACACACACACACACACACACCTGATATTTGCGTCACACTGGTTTCCATAATTGGGTGCTGTGCATGTGTGTGGGTTGGAATGTGTGTGTAGGGGGCTGGGCTACACGGACACAATCAAACATCACAATATTGTTAATACCTCAATATCCACATCGTTAATATAATATCGTATTGGGACGATCATATACATTTTTCTTTGACATATATCATAAATCTCATAAAAGAAAAATGGCAAAACATAGCTGATACACAAGCTCACATATCGTGATGCGACACGTTGTGAGCTTCTAGATCAGCTGTTTTGAAAGTTTGTGAATTTTCTTTTTAGTATAAAATAGAGCTTAACTCATACACTGCCAGAGTTAAAACACTTGCCAGCGAAAAAGGCGATTACACTGTACCTTTGAAAAATCTTATATATATTCTCCGTGACCGCGATCCTCACGGACATCGATTCGTTACAAGCACGGGGTGGCTGGCCCGCGATCCTCCATTCCAGAGCTATATGACCGTTTAATGTGGCTTGTTTTTTGAAAAACACTTTCAAAGAGTCGTCTTAAATAAGTCGCCCTTGGCAGTGTGGACAACGTCTCGTCAGAAGTCGTCCTTGCCAGTAAATGAGTTAAAGGAGCACTTTCAACCCATTTTCAACCTTATCGTCGTGTAATTGGGCCTCACTAATGCTCATTTTAACATGCCACCATTTCTGTCCTGTATTCACTGTGTCTCAGAGGAGGGCTGGTGGACAGTTCAGAAACGTGCCTACCAGTGACATCATCGATGGGGAATCTAAACAAATAGAAACTACAGCCTTTTTTAATTTACTGGAAAGTTAGCATGCTATAACCGAAGCCATTGTTTTTGCATTAATACAAACAATAAAGTTTGGAATGAACAAACCTGCCTCTACCGCCGATGTCACTGGTAGGCAGGTCTCTGAACTGTCCACATAGGCAGAAATGAAGACCATCTTATAGTGAGCATTAGTGAGGGCCAGTTATATGAAGATACGCTGATATGGATATCATCCCAGACCATAATCTAGTGTTATATCACAATATTGCTATAATATGAACATATTCCCCAGCCTTAGTTGTGTGATTTCTTTTGATCTATTTCTGTGCGTTTGTACCCAAACGTGCACATACACACGTTAGTGTGTGTCTGCAATCTGCATGCAAATGTTATCCCCCATGTATCAACGCTCTGTCAGAACATATTTAAGTTCAGCAGGTGGTTCGTTTCAACCCCATTTCCCTCTACCTTAATTGGAAACAAATTAATCAGGACGGCGCTGTTTTCCCACGGCTAATCGGGCCCCGTTTTTGCAATCATGCAAATGAGGTATTTCCAAAGCCCTTTGCAATGCGTTCATATTTTAAATGTTGTTTCATTTAGCTCTGAACGCCACCCCAAAAAAAAACAAGACGCTTAATTGCCGAGCACACAAAATAAAGATTTAATAACCGAGATAACGTGGTGGATGTGAGCCTTTGATTTAGTGCCTGGCTGGCAACGCCGAGGCCAAGACGACGAGCGGACCCGTTTGAGCTGTCGCGATAATCACAAACCTGTAAATTGGCTGACACACACACACACACACACACACACACACACACACACACACACACACACACACTCCCGTCGCCTAGGCAACGCGGCCCTCCACCCCCTCCCCCTCCCCAACTCTCTCATAAACATTTCATAGAGAAGCACTTAGGTTGAGGAGATGGTCCAGTGCTTTGGGATGGAGGCTCCTTAGTGCCTCCAATCCTCAAGGGTTTTTTACCCCACTAGCTCCCCCTATAACCCGCCACTTAACCAGTCAGTTAATGCAAGGTTCTCAAACTGCTTCGTGCCAAGGAAGGACCCCCACATTAATATGTATTGGACCCCCATCTGAAAATGTTTTGTGCCAGGGATGTAAAAAAAAATAACTATCAAGATTATTCCAAATTTGTGAATCACAATTCATTCAGCATGTCCAGGGTTCGTCCAGAGAAAAGGTCAGATGAGAAGACCTTTGTAGAATCCCCAGAAGCAAAGATTTGAGTTGCTTTGAAAAAATATATATATTCAAAGATTTGCCAAGTTTTCACGATTTTTCCAAAAAATTGCTCATTTGCTCATTGCGCAGCACTCGCTATGAGCTTGTACATGTGCTATTTTTGAATAGCCAAAGAAATCTAAAAAGATTAGACTCCGATTGGCTGGGCTGTAAATTAAAGTCTGTGGTTGGTCAATAGGAGGTCCGTGGTTGTTGGTTAATTCATTATGTCTGTTGAAGGTCGGGAGGAGGGTGTGTGTGTGTGTGTGTGTGTCTGTGTGTCTGTGTGCGTCCGTGGCTAATCTCGCAAACGACTACACCGATCAATGCCAAATTCCTTGTGCGCAGTCAATCCCCCAATATTTTTTCTCAAATCCCCACAACCTTTGTTGCTATATTTTTGTAGTTTTCTTTCTTTGTGAATCCATAATCTTAAAAAAAATTACGTCCAGTTATGGAGTTGCACACGGCTCCATATTTGTGTGCTGGCCTGCCGCCTGCCGGGTACCGACCCGGCGTTGCCCGGGTGACGGTTACTGACGAGATGGTCATTTTGACAACATGTCGCGATACACTGGCAATTGGTACTGCCGATGGAAAAGCTCACTACACGTCACAGCGTGACACCAAACTGAAACGTCACAAAGAAACACGTTGGCAACGCTTTAATTAAAGGTTGTGTCTGTAACGCCAGACAAGCTGATTGACGTGTCACAACTTATCTGTATCTGTCTTAGCGTACGACTCTAATGATGCAATACGACGCAGACAACAGGCATTGCCGGTTAATGCCAAACGTTGCCCGCGAAAAAATCGCCTTGCTGACACACACGGAAGTGCAGTATCGACTGTGAAGCAGTGGTGTAAAGTAACTAAGTAGATTCATTTAAGTACTGTACTTAAGGACAATTTTGAGGTATTTTTACATTAGTGGAGTATTTCCAATTTTCAATACTTTTACTTCTACTCCACTACATCTCAGAGGAAAATATTGTACTTTTACTCCACTACAATTATTTGAAAATGTTATTTACTAGATTTTTATTACTAAACATACATTAACCACTTAAGCTCTATATATATTTCGGCTGTTTGAAAATAGATCTACAAGCTCACAAGGCGTCGCGATGCAACTTCTTGTGAGCTTGTAGATCAGCCATTTTCAAAAGATTTGTATACATTTTGAAAACTTGAAATGAGTACTTTTACTTTTGGTACATTTTGATGCCAATACTTTTGTACTCTTACTCAAGTAAATTTTGAATTCCGGACTTTTACTTGTAACAGAGTATTTCTACATTGCAGTATTGATACTGTTACTTACTGTAAGTAAAACATTTGAGTACTTTTTCCACCACTGCTGTGAAGTCCAGGCAAATCAGCGCTTCTCCAGAACCGGCATGCGATGCGGCACACGTTGCATCTTAAATCTGATACCACTGCGAGACTAGACAGATTGGTTAGCCTGTTCGCGCAGCACACACACACCCCTGAAGCAAACCAAGCTTTAATCAGGACCTGACATCAAAAGGCAGGGATGAAAAAGGGTGAATCCTTCCCAAAATTCCCATCGGCCGGGGTCGTGTACTCTTGTTCAAAGTTTTACCTTGAAGCGAAATGTGAAACCAATGGTGCTTTTCGCGCTCGTGAAGATCCCGGTTGAGCCCAATTACAGCTTCTTCCATGTTTGTGGTGCGTGGCACGTATTCATCAGTCAGGACCGCTCAGAGCTTGACATAATCCCGAGCTTTCGTGTGTGTGTGTCGCTCTCAACATGACTCTGCATCAGGGGTCTTCAACGTTTTTCCGCCCAAGGAACCCCTAGCTGAGAGAGGGATGAAGCAGGGAGCCCCTACTACTGTACATATTGGGCAAAATTGTGTTGCAAAACTTTTTCATAGATTTCTAGATAGCTTCATAGACTTGTTTGACAGCACTGTCATCAGTGTATGAGGGTTAGGGTGTGTTGGATTCATGTTAATGGGTATTTTCAGACATTTAACCACGTAAACCCTCAGAAGATACCGGTATTAAACTCCCCTCCCCGTAGTAACTCTGAGGAACCCCTGTTGAAGACCCCTGCGCTACTGTACTTGCTAAACGACTGCATTGTAAAGTGTGTGTGTGTGTGTGTGTGTGTGCGCATGTATGTGCGGTGCATGTTAATTTTCCAGGCACACATGTAAATATGTGTATGTGCTTTATTCTGTAGGTGCAGTAAGTGAGATTGTTTTGCTAAAATAACTCGATATTCTTAAAGTAATCATTTGCTATAGCAAGAAGGCAGCAGACACTATTTTGAACTGGAACACTATGAAATTGAAGCCGATAAATACTCTCTCTCTTGATTGGATGAAATCGGCAACCCCCCAAATGGATTTTCTGTTTATTTGAGCGATGGAGAGACGGGGAGACCCAAAGATCGAAAGGCAGAGCTTTAACTTTTTAACAAACAAACACATTTTTTTGTTTTAACCAAAGAATATCACTTATAGCTCCTTTCAAGACGCTGTACAATGTGTGCAAATGTGTGAGCAGTTGTTTTGGCGTCCGTAACAAGTAATAATATTGGTTCCAGATCTGTGATTTAACTAGAATATCCTGTGCCTAAAACGTATATCCTGTGTCTAAATCTTATTTCCTGTACCTAAATCTTAGGTAAAAATGCTTGGCAGCAATGGCAGCTCAGTTTGGGAACTGACCTCCAGAGGTGGTAATTTACCACTGGTAAGTACTTAAGTAAAACTACTCCGCTCCTTTACTTAAGTACTTTTTCCCGAGGATCTGTTCGATTACTTGAGTATGTTTATTTGTGTCTGCTTTCAGCTTTACTGCACTACAACGTGAAAGAAAATATTAACTTTTTTACTCATACCTTTCCTCATGCACCTCAAATGTACTTGGCAACTCTAAGCCAATGAAAAACTCCCTTTGAAAATAGTGTGCAAGTTATTGATGTTGTCAGCATGTTCAGCCTGGTTCCTATGTTATTTTTATCGAAGATGGCAATATCTAAGATCATATTTTAACCCATTAAGACCTCAGACCGATTCTACAAATGCCTTCTAAACGAGTAGTGCCAAGGACCCCCAAAATGATATGTATTTGGCTGTGGATCCCCATCTAAAAATGTTTTGTGCCAGGGACCCCCAGAAGTGAAGATTTGTGTAAAAAAAAGGAAACATTTTTCAAACACTTTCAAGATGTTTCCAAAAATAGCAGATGTACAAGCTCACAGCGTGGCACGAAGTGACGCGCTGTGAGCTTGTATATCTGCTATTTTTGAGAACCACTGTTCTAAACCAATGTTCTAAATCCTAAGAGTTTTTGTATGTTGTTGTTGTTGTTGTTGTCAAATTTGAGGCAAAGGGTCAAAACGTCATTCTAAAACGTTACACTAAAATGTTACAATGTTACACTTGCACTTTGAAGCCTGATGCATACAAGCCTGATACATACAAGCCTGATAGCAGAGCTTGTAGGTTTGCTATTCCCGCCATTCTCAGCATGCGACATGTACAGTACGTCACGCGACGGAGCATAACTTAGGCTTAATCCCTTACCATGCACAGAATAAAACTAAGGACTACAAACACAGTCACTCAACGCCACCTGTAGCCGACAGAAACGAACGGCTGTACGTACATATAGCGTGTATTTAAACAGCCAATCCCCCCACAGCACATAGAGAGAGAGGGGGGGGGGGTGGTGTGGGTGAAAAAAGGCCATATGCAGCATTCTACAATCCACTTGATTGCTGATTCATGGGAATGAAAAATGCATGAGAAGAAGTGCAGCAGGCTCTTAAAGCCTGCGAGGAGGGCAGATGAAATGCATTGTAGCCCCTCCCATCTCTGCTCACTCAGGGGGGGGGGGGGGGGGGCACCAAGGCTAATTTCAGCAAGGGGAGTCTAGGGTTTTTCAGGCCAAGGACCCCTTAGGTGAGAGAGAGTTGAAGCAGGGACCCCCACTACATATTGTATAACATTGTGTTGCAGATAGAAAACTTGATCCTTGGCTCAGTACTTGGTTTGTTCCTTTTTCTCTCTACACCAAATCACTTTGCTGAAAATATATAATATTTTTGGCTAGAATAGGGATGCTAGGGTTCAAGTGGTTAATTTAAAATGTTCTTTAAAAAAAAGAAAAAAAACAGCTTGCAGATCTGCTACTTTTGATGCTTTTGTGTGACGCTGTAGTATGATCAAGTAGGGCGTTAAAGCAGTAGTTCGCCCCCAAAAACTCTTATTTTCTGTCAATTGCACACCCCATGAAGCCTTGAATTCATGGGTTTGTTTTTGTCGCATTCCTAAGCCAATAATTTGATTACCGGCGGAAAGATGCTAATGTATCCGGTAGGAGACACAAAGTAGACTCTTTATGTCTCCTACCGGAAATACACCCAGTCATCAAATTATTGGCTTAGGAATGCGACAAAAACAAAAAGAAATCCATGAATTCAAGTCTTCATGGGGTGTGCAATTGACAAAAAATAAGTCATTTTTTTGGGTGAACTACTCCTTTTATTTACGAAAAAACAACAAGTTAAAGTATGGAGAAAAGAGGTTTCTGCCCCCTACAGCAAAGATATAAGATTTAATGATCCTTGTGAACAGCACTACGCCATTCAATCCCCGTTTAATTGGCAGTTTGGGCCGGTTGTGAGTGAATATATTGTGCTACCTGGGTGCAATAGGAGCCGGCGGTGCCCCGTAACGGCCCTGTAAGCTCTGCTTGAGCTGTGATTTGTGAGCCGCAGCCTGTGTCCAGCTGAGCCTGGCTTCCTGTGCAGAGCTCCCAGGGGCTTCTCTAAATGTTTGTTTAGAGAAGAAAAAAGACCCTCAGAAATGCTGAGCTTATTAGCGCTGCAGAAGAGATGACATGATATCACTATAGAGCAGTTTCAACCTTTTTCATGCCAAGGACCCCTAAATTGGTATACATTTGGCCGCGGACCCCCATCTGAAAATGTTTTGTGCCAGGGACCCCCAGAAGAGAAGATTTGTGTTAAAAAATGCAAAACATCTACAAAATTATTCTAACACCTTCAAGATTTTTCGAAAATGTTCAAACTTAGCAGATCTACAAGCTCGCAGTGCGGCACAAAGTGGTGCGCTGTGAGCTTGTGTATCTGCTATTTTTGAATAGCCAACATGGATAAAGGGGTGAAAATGTATTAATACCTTTTGCTGGGGACTCTCTGGACCACTGGTTGAGAACCACTGCTATAGAGGGACGATTGCAAGTAGAGCGCCACAAACCGGCAGAGAAACGTACCTTAGATTAAAATGGAGATCATAGACAGGACCAGTCTGTTCTCATTTATTTAGCGGTCCCATTTGCACGTCCCGTTTGCACGTGCGCAAGCGTGTGTGTGTGTGTACAGTATACTAAATGCGAGAGCCAAATGTCCCCACATGTATAGAATGCATTAAATAGACATTGTGAGGATAATTGTCCTGGTCCTCACAGGAGAAATGGTTGTTTTTATGGTTAAAGATTTCTAGAGTTCAAAAATGGCAAACATCTGCTTTTTCTTGTCTTTAGCAAAAAAAATGGCTTTAATGAAATCACACTTCTAAAATGTTGATGTCCTCACAAGTATAGAAGTAATACAAACGTGTGTGTGTGTGTGTGTGTGTGTGTGTGTGCGTGTGTGTGTGTGTCTATGTCTTTACATCGCCGTGTGCCGATGTGTGCTCGCCAGTGCGTGTGCTCGCCAATGTGTGTTACTGTACGTGCGTCTCGTCCTCCTCACATGCGCACACAGAACACGCTCTCATGCACAACCAGCAGCAGACAGCGTTGACAGCAGAGCTAAATAATTCCCCAGGGATTGTCTGGAATCTGCCACCGCCTCCCCTAAGCTTTGACAGACCCAAGACAATTTACTGTTCTGTATATGTATTACAGGAAAGAATCGTTAGACAAAACACTCCTTAAATCTACAAGACTTCTACGAGACTTAGGGCAAAAATGTTTACTTAGCGCTGCGCAATAGACTGTGTATCCACAGTGGTACCATAGCTCTACATTCTAATAGTAATCATTGCTATAGAGTCTTTGTTCAGTAAAAGGGGGTTCTCCCTGTCTCTCCAGCTCTTTATACTAAACGAGGTCAGGATACCAATTTTATCCAATCAGGAGAGAGCACTCGTACAGGATACAGGATAAACAAGTGAAATGACTCGAAGAAATGAGCAGACAAAAAATGTAAACTGGAACACTATAAAACTGAAGATGAGAAATGGGTACTCTTTCCTGATTGGATGAAATTGGCAACCCGCCTTAAAATGTATTTTCTGTTTATTAAACAGCTGGAGACCCCCTGCTAATGAACAATCACACCGCAATGATTACTATCAGAATATAGAGGTTGAACTTTTTAACAGAAAACTATGTTTGTTTTAACCCAAATATATCACTTAAACTGCCTTCAATATAGGCTGTAACATGGAGGCACACTTGTATAATTTTGGAAGTTCACAGACATCATTATTCACAACGGGTCAACAAATCTCTAGCAGGGGTCGGCAACCTTTTTGACATGAAGTGCCATATTTTCTTGATAGTCAGGGTGCCATATCAATAGTAAGTTTAATTATGACACCACATCCAAATAAAATATTTCCAACAGATTTTGATTGTCCATAATACATAACAACCTTTATTTATTTTCTTCTTTAGAAATATTTTCTTTCGCATCAGGATGTAATGATCATTAGACTCAAAAAAGCCACCTATCTCCCAGACTCCCTCCCCAGTCAGAGTTAGGAGTTTGAAAGAATGTAGAATTATGTGCAGGATGTAATTTGCATACAGATGTGAGGGGATTTAATTTAACTGTTTTTTTTTAAATTGTAAAGAAAAAATCCTCTCTCTCACACTTATGCCAGTGTGTCAGTGATCACCCTCCCCTGTGCCAATGTTGGCACCCGTGCCTAAGGTTGCCTACCCCGGCTCTATAGTGTCTAGTCTCTATTGTGTAGTCTCTAGTCTTTGTTGTCCAGTCTTTATTGTCTATAGTATCTAGTTCCTATCGTGCCCTTGCAGGTTGCGTTTAGCCGTTGACATTCAATCATTGATTAGGAGGGTGTACAGTAGCAGGTAATGGACGTTTTCCAGGGCGTGAAACGTTACGCAACAAGATACAGTAGAAGTCGCGTTCCCCTGGCTCTCCTCTTACCTCGCGTTGTCACGTGTCATCCATCATACTTTTGTGCCTCCTGTCAGAACCTTATGATCCGTGAGAAACGTGACACCCGGCGGCTCCAGGTCCGTGGCTCCCAGGCAGCGCCAGGGCCTCTTTTTTTTCCGAGAGCTATACGGCTCACCAAACACTCATTAAATCCCTCTTTTCTCTGTGAACAGCGAACACACGAACGCATTGTTCTGTTAGCGCTTAAGGATTACATGCTAGTCAAAGTCGAGTCAATTTAATTTGTGTTGTGCCACCAAATCACATCAAGTTGTGTCGTGACACTTTGCACTTTAGCGACTTGCTGCTTGATCCTCTCCGATACATTTTCCTTTTTTAACTGTTCATGTTTAGTATGTTCTCTCGTCTTATTACTGTTGCCCTTTTTATCGATTGTACATTTTTTTCTCCATATGATTCATTATTATTATTATTAATTTATTTTTGACTCTGTAGGGAACATCCAACAATTCATATATAGGTTTACACTCTATAACATTGGAAGGATCAGACCCTTCCTCACCCAGGAGTCAGCCCAGCTCCTTATCCAGACCTCAGTCATATCAAAACTTGACTACTGTAACTCTCTCCTTACTGGCCTCCCGTTAAGACCGGGAACGCATCTGTGTCATTTTAAGATTTATTTTTATTTTATTTTTTATGTTTTAAAGCGAACCTTTTTACCATTTTTAGGGGGGGGGGGTCCCTGGAACAACATATTTTGAGATTAAAACTTTTAGGATTTAGAAGACATTTGTTTCCCCAGAAACAAAGATTTGAGTTACAAATGTTCGCTTTAAAAAAAGTTCAAAGATTTGCACAAACTTTCATGATTTTTCAAAAAAATGCATACACTCTACAAGCTCATAGCGCGGCACTCTGTGCCATGTTATGAGCTTGTATATCTGCTATTTTTGTATCTTAAAATGACACAGATGCTTTCCCGGTCTTAATGGATGAATGCACCCTTGGTCTTCAACCAGCCAAAATGTTCACATGTCTCCCCCATTCTCCGCTCCCTCCATTGGCTCCCAGTTAACAGTTTTGGACGTACAGTATAAGGTTTCCACCCGAAAAGATAAATGTACAGTCAGTGTATATATGAATGAATATACATCTATTTCCATTCCATTTTGCTGGTGTTATAAATGGTCTTATTTATTTTTAACCACTTAAAACAATGGTTCTCAAAATGGGGTCTTGGGGACCCCCGGGGGTCCTTGAGGAGGTTCCAGGGGGTTCCAGGGGGTCCCCAGCACAATGAGGAACAGTTGAAACCCTTAAGCCTTATTTTATGTTTTATGCTATTTTCAACAAAACAAAAACATTTGACAAATCTGACTAAATATTTTCAAATAGGCGTCCGCGGCCAAATGTATATCAATTTGAGGATCCTTGACATCATGTTTGAGAACCACTGACTTAAACCCTGTATACTTAGTTGACCCGGGTCCCCCAGGGTTCTTGAGCTGTGATTTATTTCCTTCTATACATCAAATCTCTTTGCAGAAAATAACAGATCTGTATAAGCTCACAACGGGCCATGCACAGTGTCACACATTGGGAGCTTGTTGATCTCTATTTTACTATGAATGTTCGCCCCCAGAATAGGTGATTCTAACTTGTTCTTTCTTTCTTATTCCCATCAGCCCACAAGCCCCAAGTTTGGAAAGGCTGATTCCTACGAAAAGCTGGAGAAGCTGGGAGAAGGCTCATACGCCACCGTTTACAAAGGCAAAAGCAAGTGAGTAACGTGTGTGTGTTTGTGTGTGTGTGTGTGTGTGTGTGTGTGTGTGTGTGTGTGTGTGTGTGTGTGTGTGTGTGTGCGTGACCGTGCATATTTCAGCTTGGGGAAATGGAGTAAAAAAAAAGCCCCTTCCATTGCTTCCAACCGCTCTGGGCACGTAGATTCCACAGGCAGCAACGTTTCACCTGGTATCCTATTCTTGTTATGTTTAGTGCAGAGGTTCTCAAACTTTTTGTGTGCCAGGGAAGGGACTCCCAGAAGCAAAGATTTGTGTTAAAAATGTTCACCTTTTAAGAAAAAGATTTATTAACACATTTTGCTGGTATCCCCCCAAGGACCCTGGGGGTCCCCGGGCCCCACTTTAAGAACCAATGGTATAGGGGTTAGAGTTGGAGTTATGTCGGATGTATTTATTTATTTAGTTGTGTGCCGGTGTAAACGCACCGAAAATATCCGATCTACAAGCCCAAAACGTGTTGCACAACGACGCATTGTGAGCTTGCACCTCTGCAATATTTCTGCATTATGGTTAAAAAAATTGGCAGAACAAAATTTACATTAATAAAATAGGTCTCCTAAATGTTGATGCCCTCATAAGTATAGTAATACAAACGTGCGTGCGGGCAAGCGTGTGCCGTTGAGAAAATCAAAGCAGAAATATAAGAAACATGGCTACCATTAAATCAGTGTCAAAGCGTTGTTTACTCTTGCATAGTTGATGAGACACACTGTTAAAATCACAGCCATGACTGAATGATATCGTTGCTGTCGGGCAGAAACCTCTTATCTCCATATTCTAACTTGTTTTTGTTTTTTTCCCCCGTAAATTAACGCCCTACTTTATCATCCTACAGCGTCACACAAAAGCATCAAAAGTAGCAGATCTGCAAGCTCGAAACCACACTGCGTTTCGAGCTTGTAGATCTGCTACCTCTGCTATGTTTGAATTCCTCAAAAGTAACAGTTTCGTACATATGAGGTTTCCACCCGACAGAGACGATATATACTGCAGTTTAATGTAATAACAGTTACACTGCACACTCTAATTTCAATTACAATTTTTCATATCACTGCAATAAAAGCGCTCTCACAGCCCAGGCATGAAATACAATCCTTTTCATTAGATTACCAGGGAATGGAATTGTTTAACGATTCGCAAGACGACGTACATTCAACAATTTGTATTTAGTACACGACAAGAACCGCTTTGTCACATTTTTTGCTAATTAAAACCTAGAAAATGCTAAAATAAATCACATCGGGGGCCGACGCCATATTTCCTAATAATGGAGTTATTTTTGTGTTTTCTCTGCACTACAATGGGTTTGATGGGTGAGGCTTGTAAATCCCCTGAATCGGCTTGTACGGAGTCTCACACTGCTGCCCCTGAATTGCATTCCATCGACTTTTTTGAGATTGCCGCTCCGCCAGGTCTCATTGACTCTCTCTGTTTTCATGTCATGAAACCATGTGCACGATAACATTTTGTTTAGCAGTGGTGTAAAGTAACTAAGTACTTAAATATTGTACTTTAAGTAAAAAAGTATTTTTTTTACTTTAGTGGAGTATTTTCAGTACTTTTACTTCTACTCCACTACATCTCAGAGGCAAATATTGTACTTTTTACTCCACTGCAATTATTGAAAACGTACTAGTTACTTTGTAGATTTTGATTATTATCACAAAACATACAGTAACCACTTCAGCCCTATATACATTTCAGCCATTTGAAAATAGCCGATCTACAAGCTCACAGAGGTTGTTAGATCTGCTATTTTCAAAAGATCTTTATACATTTTTGTTCATTTGAAAACTTGTGAAATGGGACATTCTGAATAATGAGTACTTTTCGTACGTAAAGTACATTTTGATATCAATACTTTTGTACTTTAACTCAAGTACATTTTGAATTCCGGACTTTTACTTGTAACAGAGTATTTCTATATTGCAGTATTGATACTTTTACATAAGTAAAAAATGTAAGTACTTTTTCCACCATTGTTGTTTTGTCTTGTGTTGTTTAGGGTAAACGGCAAGCTGGTAGCGCTGAAGGTTATTCGCCTACAGGAGGAAGAAGGGACTCCCTTCACGGCGATACGAGAAGGTAAGGCTCAGGTTGTCTCGTTGCGATGCTATAGCGATGTCTAACAGAAGGATTTTACTGTGTAGTTGTTGTGTTGTCAAATCACAAGAGGTTGTCTCAAGACACTTTACATCTAGAGCAGAGACCCGACATTGTCCCACCCTGAGCAAGCTTTTTTTTTGTGACGGTGGCAACGGACAACTCCCCCCTTTAACTGGAAGAAACGTCAGACAGACACAGATTCTAGGGTGGCCATCTGCCTCGACCGTGTCGGGGGGGGGGGGGGGGGGGGGTAGAGACTGAGATAAATATTGAGAGAGACAGAGAGATATACAAGCAATAGCAAAAACAACAGTAAAACTATGATGACAGCGAAAACAATACAAGCAATAGAGTTTGATTGATTGATTGACTGCAATTTGCAGAAATCACATTAAAGTACAGATCAATAAATGGTCAGCGAAGAGGATTTAAAACCCAAGAAAGCCTATAGCTTGTTTCCATTGGGGTTACAGCATCGCAGAACCAATACAAAGACTTGTCCTTGATATATTGGGGACGGTTACATTGTTTTTTTCAAAGCAGTGGGCGTTAGGTTTGTTATACAGTGCCGCTGGTTTTCTCCGCGGTTCAAGAACATTCAATGAATTTAGATGAACCCAGATCAGTAGGCAGAGATCTTTGATCATTCTGTGCTGTACGCGAGACTATGCAGCAATATATGCAAAATAAAAAAGTGATTTGGGTGCCTACTGCGGTGCGTTATTGCTCTGCAATGAGGGCCACGTATACAGTACGAAGCTTTGATGGTCTCATAGACATTCCAGCCCACGCCCCGGCCATCTTATTCCTATGCACAGCATCTCCACGCTGGGCAGGGGGCGGCCTGCTTCACTCAGGACCTTGGCTTGGTTGGTTGGTTGGTCTCTCCTCCTCCTGGCATGATGTGAGATTCTTGGACGGATCTGTGAAAGTCTTTGGTCTGTTTTTCTGGCAGTGGTGGGAAAAGTACTCAAATGTTTTACTTAATTAAAAGTATCAATACTGCAAGTACTCTGTTACAAGTAAATGTCCGGAATTCAGAATTTACTTGAGTAAAAGTACAAAAGTATTGGTATCAAAATGTACTTGAAGTACCAAAAGTAGAAGTACTAAAATGTGTAAAAATTTCAAAAATCTACAAGCTCACAACATGTCACGATGCGACGCGTTGTGAGCTTGTAGATCGGCTATTTTCAAATAGCCTAGGTATAAAATAGGGCTAAAGTGGTTAATGTATGTTTTATAATGTAATATTTAATGCAAAGTAACTAGTAACTAAGTTTTCAAATAACTGTAGTGGAATTAAGTCTGATGCCATAAAGACACATTGAGGTTAGACAACACACTCCATATTTGGGCGTAGCTGCATTAGGAACTCCTTACAGTATATGGTTATGGCTGAGTTATAGTGACATGAGCGTGACGTCAGAGGTCCGCCAGCCGGCCGGCCCACTGACCAGCTGGCCGGTCCTCCCACCGGTTGGCCAATTTTAATATAGGATTATTACTCAATCGCGCAAGTGACGTGCCGCTCTGTCTTTGACTGTTTTTGTCTGAATGGGCGTGGCTTTGCAGGAACTAGCAGTGAATGATGCTTTGGTAAGCTCCACGCCCGTGCATGTCTGCTCGTGCACTGCGCAGTGCACGGTCATGAGTTTTACACAGACACACGTGGGTTATGTTTACACATGATAGAAGGTGAGTTACGTTTGTTTGATGGTTTCAAGGGCGGAGATGGATTTTTTAAGGTAGGGGGGGAACAAACTCAGACCATTCCCCTAGCAGGGACCCCCTGAGTCTATACATTTATGGAAAGATATTTGGTATTGCTTAAAAATGGAACTTTATAATTTTGTTGGAACTCTACAAAGCTCTGTGGCTCTGTGTGAGCGTCTGTGCGTCTGTATGTGCGTGCCCCACAAACTCTTCTGCCCGGTTCTCCGCAGTGGCTGGAGCAATCGATCTGCATTTGCACACAGTCATTGACCATTATCATGTGCACGGAACACCGAAGCCCGTTTTTCGCGTTCCTGAAATGTCAGCTGTTTATTAGCGTTTTTGTGTTTGCTGGCTCCCGGGTTGCCAAATCATGTGCGTGAAACAAGCGCCGGTGTTGCCACATCCGTGAAACAAGCGCGGGTGCTCATATCCCCCGATGGGTATGGTCTTGTGCTATATAGTTGGTAAAAAGTTACATAGTGCTTCTTTAAAGCAGTACCAAAAAAGATTTTTAGCAGCCTCTGCTGGTCACTACCGTCATCGCAGGTCTATTGCTGAGTCCTGCATTACCCAGAATTCCATTTGTTTTCACCGGAAGGCGGAAGCGTTTCAAAAAGCGTTCTTTTAATTGTTTTTCCATCTTCAAATCCTATAATACCATAAAAACAGCATGAGATTCCTTTTTGTTAACACATCGGGTGCCAAACACGGTCTGAACCGTGTTTTCACAGAGTAGCGCTTTGGTGCCGAACACGGTCTGAACCGTGTTTTCAGTCTTTTTTTTTTTCTTTTTTTTTTTTCCACACGGGAGGGGCTGGAGCAGCTCTGGAATCACCCGTGGTGATTCTGAGAAGGAAAGGACAGATGGATCACCGTGTCAAAAAACATGGCTCCCATCCGCTTCCGTTCTATCTCCTTCTCTAAAACCCCTATAACTCCGAAACTTTTTACGCTGGGGAAAACGACTCCTATTGTATGCACGATCGCTCCGCCATTGTTACTCGCGTGAGAGATGTTATCGTTCCAGGCGTTAGCCAGGACCATCGTGCAAAATGAACGCATGCTTCGTTTCACATGGATTTCTCGTCTTGGAGTCTACAGTTTAAACAGCGCCACGCAGCTTAACGGTGAGATTTCTGGCACCGAACGTAATCTGTTATTATAAAATTATGGCACCCAATGTGTTAATAGGGCGCTAGTTCCTGGCCAAACAGGAAACCGGTGCATTTCCGTTTCCGTTTCCGGCCGGATGACGTCATTTTCGCGGGA